>NC_142188.1:647500-682500 GCF_026936395.1 Plectropomus leopardus | reverse complement strand
TTTCCTCCTCAGCCTTCCGGATCTCTCTCTGCACCACGCTTCGTTGTTCCTTTGGGTCAGCTTTTTTCCGGCTTGTTCTGGTGAGCGACCCAGTCCAAGCCTGTCCTGGGCTACTGTCCCAACAACATCAGCACGATGGAGTCGATCCTCCGCCTCTGTCAGCGCTCTGCTGGATGACCACTTGCGGCCCGTCCCGACCACGATGCCTGCTTGGCGCTCTCTTTCGTCCTTGCTGTCTCACAGCATCATGGCCTGTCGTGTCTTTGTTGCTTTACACTCGTGATGTGTCCTTCTTTGTCGACGCTTCGAGGCGTGTGTCGAGTAATTCATGAAGATTTCTGTGAAGCGCGTATCGAGGCTTGTATCGCTGACGTATGTGGTGATGTTCGAAGCCTCGGGGGCCGACTGTACCACGTGACTGATTCAGGAAATGGTTCGAGGGTTTGTGCGTTTGTTTGCAATCTATTCGAGCTTATTAATGAGTATATTATTGGTTTATTGGCATCATCATTTAAGCACAATTCAATTCAAAGCTTCACGCACCAAAACCATGGTGTCATTATAATCACTCTGCCTGTTTTACATTTATTGTCCGCTTGATGGCACAGTTTCGACACACGAGTGAACCAACTGGATGGAAAGTTTCAATGCTTCATGACACTTCATCTCGCCACCACTACTTTATACTCTTCAGCCACTGATAGTACAGCCAAATATATATACACTTATAGATGTACATGTACATATATATGTATATATGTTTTTTTCCCCAGGTGTAATAATTTCTTGCACTTTGCAGCACATTTTATGCCAAGTTGTTGTGGCCTTTTTTTAAGAAATGCTTTTTAAATCTTTTTAAAAGTTTTGAAACGCAGCACAAACGAGCCGATGACGATCCAGCCTTTAAAGGGTTAATCTTAGTCTGACGCTGCACGCACACACACGTCTGTTCTTAGTATAAAGATCACACTGAAATTATTTTACACAATAATTTACTTTGTTTACACTTCTGAGTGAAACTTGCTGAGCGGGATTCTCTCCTGCAGCGCAGTATTTAAACTGCAGTATTGCAGAGTACAAGTACCTCCTCCTCGGCTGTTTTCGGGTTTTTCCAGGTGTTTCCTCGGCGTCCTCGCGCTGCCTCACAGCTCCGATCAGCTGTTCTCTCGGTCACGTGTCTAACAGCACAGACAGGAAGTGGATTCACCTGTCTCAGGTGCCGGAGTCTGATCGATGGATCTGATCGTGTTTTTGGAGTCTCGAGCCTCTTCCGTCTTCTTCTTCTTTTTCTGTTTTTCTGCAGCTCTGCACGAGCGCCTGAACGACACCAGCTCTCCACCAATCACAGCTCCGCTTTGTTCACCTGAGGGGAGGGGGGCGGGGCGTGCTCCGGTGGTGCCTTCAGGTTCTGTCGGAATATGAGACTTAAAAAAAAATAATTCACCTTTGAAGACCCGACAGCTATCAGCGTAACTGTCACCCGTTTTCTTTTTTTCTGTGTGTTTATTATTTTTTAATTGTTCAATTTCATTCCTCATTTTTCTTTTTATTTTTTTTTATTTAATTTCACTTTCTTTCTTTCTTTTTATTTCTCTAATTTTATTTCATTTCTTTTTCTTCTTTTGTGTGTTTGTGTATTCTAATTATTTTTTAATTGTTTAATGTAATTTAACTTCTTCTTTTTTGTGTCTTTTTATTAAAATGTTATATTTGTTTAATTTAATTTCATGAATATAACACAACAAATGGCTGAAAAGTTAGCCATTAAAGAAATTAGTAAAAAAGTTGAAAGAAAATTAACTGAAAATAAGCAAAAAAAAAAAAAAAAAGAAAGAAAGAAAGAGAAAATAACGGTAAGGAGAAAAAACAACAACAACAACAATAACAAATAACAACAAATTACAAAAAAGGTGAAAATTGATTTTAATTATCATTTGCAACACAATTTATAGTAATTTTAAGTATTATGAATTTAGCTTTCTGGACATTTTCTTTTCTTTTAATTTTGATTTTAATTCCCCCTTTAAAAAATTAACAATAAAAAGTCAACTTTATTTACAAAGTACGGATGCCCTAAAAGTTTTTTCTGTTTTGTCGTGATAACAACTTATGGACTTTAAAGGGTTTTCGTAACAAAGCACGCAGAGACAAAATCAACATTTCATTTGTATCTGGACAAACATGTGATGGCAGAAATATTTAAAGTGGGAATGATTCATGTTTTCAGAGATTCACAGACACACAGACTTTATATGAAAGAGATCAAATGACTCAACATGGAGATGAACCACAGTTTCATTTCTGACGTGTTTTCTGCTGTATTTGTGGGAAACTATATATTTATAACCTCCAGCTGTTGTATGATAATATGTATATAATCATTGTGTTGTGTTTTTATTCACACAGCGTCCAAACTCTGATGGTTTTAGGGTTTTTCTTCTGAAGAGGATCAAAGTCTATAGGAGAGTTTACACACTGATGCTTCTTCAGGACCTTCATGAGTCCATCATCTGTCCTCTAGCGCCTCCCTCAGGTCAAACTCACATCCTACACACAGTCTGGGACCTCCCATCAGCTGTGATCCTCAACACACTGAACTCTGTGATCACTGACAGGAGGAGACTGTCTGTCCTCCAGAGGACACAGAGACACTGAGGAACCAGGACACCAGGACCAGAGCCCAAAGCCAGGATAAAGAGGTTCAGTGAATGTGGTGCTGAAGGTGTGGAGGTGGATCAGAGAGTCAGAGGAGACTCTGAAGAAGGACAGAGAGCCAGCAGGACAGTCCACATACACTGCTACTCTACCAGAGACAGAGGAGAAGGAGAAGGAGGAGGAGGAGGAGGAGGAGGAGAAGGAGGAGGAGGAGGAGGTGATGGGTGTTACTCTGTTATTGTGATAGACAGAGTAACCACGATCATCAGAGCAGATCAGACTCCAGGACTGATCATTCAGTCCAAACACACAGTCTCCACTGAGTCCTCTCCTGCTGATTCGTCTGTAACTCACTGATATATGAACGCTTCCTCTCCACTCGACCTCCCAGTAACAGCGACCAGTCAGACCAGTTCTACACAGCAGCTGAGGACAGATGTCAAATCTGACTGGATGATCAGGATATGACTGATCCTCTCTCACACGTGTCACCTCTCTGTTGTTTTTGGACAGTTTGAGTTTGTTGTTTACTGTGTTTGTGTCGACTGTGAGCTGACAGGAATCTGACGGAGAGAAGAAGACACAAAGTTATTGATTAGTTATCAGTTATTAATGGATCATGGCTGTGATGATGACATCAGAGCTGTGAATGAGTGATGTCACAGCGTGAAGAGTTAAAAACACGCTCACACGTCCTCAGATAAGATGCATTAAAGCAGAAGGAACGGCTTTAACAACACAATTATACTCTTCTGTTGTGATGAGGGAAACATCTCACAGATTACATCTCCACTCATTTTCAATGCTGTTAGCAGACTGGACAGGAAATGTCATCATACACGTGCCGCTCACATTTTTCAAAATAAAACTGTGAAGAAATAAAGTCTGCAGATGCTGAAAACTCTTGTTCTTTCTGTGGGCAGGCTGATCAAACTTTGATCCTTTGAGTTTTTCACTGTTTTATCACCATGAATTTTTGCTCTGATTTAAGTTGTCGTGTTTTTATAACTGTAACATCACTTATGATTTTACCCTCAGAGATATAATTGACTATTATGATGATACAAGAAACAAATATTTCAATTATGTTGTTAATTTTTTTATTTTAATGAGGAATTTTTATTCACGAAAACATTTTTAGTTTCACGCTCCTCTTGATATTTTCTTGATTGATTTTAATTCAACACTTTCTTCTCTCTCACTCATAAATAACAAACAAGCAACACATTTTTAGATTATTACAAAAACGTATTTGTTGAAACTCCTGATGTAATGTGAATACTGTATGTATTATCTTTATTACTGTCTGTGTCCTTTTATTAAATAACATTTCAAATATTTCATTGGTTTATATGCTGATATTATGTTTTGTAATGTATGTATGTTTTGTGTATGTATTTATAATCTTCGGTGCAGAATGTCATTTTTTAGCTCTCATGAATGTTTTTTGTTCTTGTTTGTCTGAATTATTTTGTTCATTTCTTCTGTTAAATAAAGCTTAAAAAAAACTCATACTTCCTCAGAATATTTGCTCTGATTTATTTTGTCACATTTTTAATATTTTTAACATCACTTATGATTTTACCCTCAGAGATATAATTGACTACTTTGATGATACAAGAAACAAAAACATGAATTATGTTGTTTCTGTTTTTATTTTACAGGGGAAATTCTTTATTCACTTTATTCAACCCAACTAAAATTTTAGATTTGGTGAAACTCCTGATATGATATGAAGAAGTATTTTTATATATTTATTATTGATATCTGTGTCCATTTAGTTGCTTTCTATCTTGTTATTGTGATTATTTGTGATTATTTCTTATGTTGTGTGTACAATAGTCAGTCAGTCAGTGTTTCGTGCTCTCATGTATGTTTGTGTTCTTGTTTGTCTGACATGTTTTCTTCATATTTCGTTAAATAAAGCTGCGATCGATAAAAAAACACACACTCACACTTCCTCAGACCTGGTCTCAACCATCGGACTCCAGCAGGCTCCGCCCTGAAAGGAGGAGGGGGGTCAGAGCAGCACTTCCTCTGTCACCATGGAAACATGGACATGACCTCACTCTCACACACACAGCTGTGTGTTTCTCTACGTGTTCACCACCTGTTATTCATCAGCTGATGATCTTTGAGTTCAGCGTACCTGAGCAGGTGGAGTTTCAACACTTCACCATCACACACAGTCAGCCGATCGCTCGTCGATACACAAGTATTGATTGTTGGAGCTTTCAAAGCAGCTGTTTTGGTGCTGATGAGCGCCCTCTTGTGTTTGTGTAATAATGACCGTTGTCTGTCAGAAGTAAAGGAGGACGAGCCTCTGACGGAGGAGGTCGGGGTCCGCGGTTGGACGGACAAACTTTCACATCACGTCTCCTAGCAACAGTCAACACTGCTTTCTATTTTCTGTCCTTTAGAGCTGAAAATATTACAGTAATATTAGCACAGTCCTCTCTGTGCTGAGTCCCACTTATCAGCCAGGGGACAAACCCAAAACTCCCTCTAACCCTCAGGTCTCATTGTGGACATTTGTGTCCAAATGTCTCATTTCTCACTTTAGTTTTGTCCATCATTCTGGCTGTGTTGCTGCAGATGGCATGAGGTTTTTTAAGGAGGTTTATGTTCTCCATAAAACATGTTTCTGATGGCTCTATAATACACTGTGTACAAATGATGGGTTAAACCTTTAAATCAGCTTCAGTCCTGATCAACACGACCAAACATTTCAACATTTGGGGGATTTTAACCCTTTAAATGCCAGTTGGATTATATGATGTCACAGTTTTACATGAAAAAACAAAAATATTAAGTTATTTTCCACATAATAAATGATGTGGGGCTGGATTGTTGTTTTTTGCGCTGGTTGGCGCTGCGTTGGTTGGAGCTCAGAGCTGAGGCCAGAGCAGCACAGCCTTCCTCTGAGACCAGACAGCCCGACAGACTGCAAACACACAAAACGACACACAGGTCACATGATCTGAGGGTGCTGACTGCAGTACTGCCATACTGTCGCCTGCTGTGGAGTTACAGGAACATTAGGACTGATTTTTGACGGCTCACAACCAAACACCCACTACTGTCCATCAAGCATCTGACAACATTACTGTCAGCTCTTTGAGTCCTCTCTGGATCATCAGGATTTAAGAGGCCGTCAGTTAAACATGTGGATGAATCCTGACCTGAGAGTCTCCAGAGGACAGTGAGGACTCTTCAGTCCAGCAGACAGCTGCTTCAGTCCTGAATCCTGCAGGTTGTTGTTACTCAGGTCCAGGTGTCTCAGACTGGAGGACTGGGAGCTGAGGACAGAGGACAGATCTGCACAGCTTCTCTCTGAGAGCTTACAGACACTCAGCCTGAAGAGACAACAACCAACAAGAGGAGAAACATTTGAGTTAAAATGTGATCATCTTTGATTAATGAGTCTCGACTGAAGTAGAATAAAAAGAACCCAAATCTCAGTCAGCAGCTCTGCTCACAGTATAATAACAGAGCTGCATTTAACACTGAGTCCAGAACAACAACACTTTAAATTTGTTCAGTAAAACTGAAACATTAACTTCATCCAGACGGCAGCCAGCGAGGAGTCACTAAATCTGGAGATGAAGAGCATAATCTCCTCTCAGCACAGGTTAAAATCCTTACAGTTAATTATGATTCACTCAGGAAGAAAGAGGACATCCAAAAACCATGATATCATAATATAATGGTCTTCTCTGTGTCAGCTGGAGTTCATATCTGTGTGCTGCACAGCAGCTGGAGCTGAACTGAGAACATTCAAATCCTGTTAAACCTTCGACAGATTCAGAGACGCTGACACGAGAGAGGCTGTTTTAACTGCAGGAACCTTAAACAAACACCTGAAATCATCCCAGATTATCTGTAACTGGCTCTGACCTCAGAGTCTCCAGAGGACAGTGAGGACTCTTCAGTCCAGCAGACAGCTGCTTCAGTCCTGAATCCTGCAGGTCGTTGTTACTCAGGTCCAGGTGTCTCAGACTGGAGGACTGGGAGCTGAGGACAGAGGACAGAGCTGCACAGCTTCTCTCTGAGAGCTCACAGCCGCTCAGCCTGAAGAGACATTGAAGAAAGTCATTAATGTGTCTGTCCTCTCAGAGACAGTCATGTATGAACAGCTGTTTGAATGAATTAAAGTCTCTCTGTACTCACAGAGCTTTGTTGGAGGCTTTGACCACTGGCAGCAGCCTCAGAAGAGCCTCCTCTGAAGCAGAGTATTTCTTCAGGTCAAACACGTCCAGATCTTCTTCTGATGACAGTAAGATGAAGACCAGAGCTGACCACTGAGCAGGAGACAGTTCATCTGTGGACAGACGTCCTGATCTCAGGGACTGTTGGATCTCCTCCACCAGAGAACGATCATTCAGTTCATTCAGACAGTGGAACAGGTTGATGCTTCGCTCTGCAGAGAGATCCTCGTTAATTTTCCTCTTGATGTACTCGACTGTTTTCTGATTGGTCCGTGAGCTACTTCCTGTCTGTGTCAGCAGACCTCGTAGGTGTTTCTGATTGGTCTGCAGTGACAGACCCAGGAGGAAGCGCAGGAACAAGTCCAGGTGTCCATTTGGACTCTGTAAGGCCTTGTCCACAGCACTCTGGTAGAGACGTGTTGGTTCAGGTCTGTCTCCTAAGACTTTAGACCACCAGGATGTAGTTTGTTGTTCTTCCATCAGATTGACTCCAGAGTTGATGAAGGTCAGATGGACATGAAGAGCAGCCAGAAACTCCTGAACACTCAGATGGACGAAGCAGAAGACCTTGTCCTGGTACAGTCCTCTCCTCTTTAAAGACCTGTGTGAACACTCCTGAGTACACTGAGGCTGCTCTGATATCGATGCCACACTCTGTCAGGTCGGACTCGTAGAAGATCAGGTTTCCTTTCTGCAGCTGCTCAAAAGCCAGTTTTCCCAGAGACTCCATCATCTTCCTGCTCTCTGGACTCCAGTGTGGATCTGTCTCAGCTCCTCCGTCATACTTGACGTTCTTCAGTTTGGTCTGAACCACCAGGAAGTGGATGTACATCTCAGTCAGGGTCTCGGGCAGCTGTCCTCCCTCTCTGGTCTCCAACACGTCCTCCAGGACTGTAGCAGTGATCCAGCAGAAGACTGGGATGTGGCACATGATGTGGAGGCTTCGGGAAGTCTTGATGTGGGAGATGATCCTGCCGGCCTGCTCCTCGTCTCTGACCCTCCTCCTGAAGTACTCCTCCTTCTGTGGGTCGGTGAACCCTCTGACCTCTGTCACCATGTCAACGCACTCAGGAGGGATCTGATTGGCTGCTGCAGGTCGTGTGGTTATCCAGAGGCGAGCGGAGGGAAGCAGTTTCCCCCTGATGAGGTTTGTCAGCAGCACATCCACTGAGGTGGACTCTGTGCCGTCGGTCAGGATCTCGTTGTTGTGGAAGTCCAGAGGAAGTCGACACTCATCCAGACCGTCAAAGATGAAGACGACCTGGAAGTCTTCAAACCTGCAGATTCCTGCTTCTTTGGTTTCAGTGAAGAAGTGATGAACAAGCTCCACCAAGCTGTACTTTTTCTCTTTCAGCACATTCAGCTCTCTGAACGTGAATGGAAACGTGAACCGGATGTCCCGGTTGGCTTTGTCTTCGGCCCAGTCCAGAGTGAACTTCTGTGTTAGGACCGTTTTCCCGATGCCAGCCACTCCCTTTGTCATCACTGTTCTGATCGGTTGGTCTCGTCCAGGTGAGCCTTTAAAGACGTCTTCTTGTCTGATGGTCGTTTCTGGTCTGACTGGTTTCCTGGATGCTGATTCAATCTGTCTGACCTCATGTTGATCATTGACCTCTGCAGTCCCTCCCTCTGTGATGTAGAGTTCTGTGTAGATCTGATTCAGGAGGGTCGGGGTTCCTGCTTTAGCGATCCCCTCAAACACACACTGGAACTTCTTCTTCAGGTTACATTTTAGTTCACGCTGACAAACTGCAGAATGACTTCCTGAATGAAAAAACAACAAAGAAGATCAATAAGTCAAAGAGGACATTTCAACAGGTCATGTCCTCACAGACTGAGTACATGAATATATTTTGGTCCGTCTCTTGAGACGTCAGTAAAGGTCCCATTGATCCATCATGTTAAATCTGTATAGAAATCCTCTTACGTCTCTGCAGACAGTCAGCCAGCTCCTCCTGCTTCATCCTCCTCAGGAAGTTCAGGGTGATCTTCAGAAACGCCTCTCTGCTGCTCCTCCTCTGCTCCTCGTCCTCCCTCTGACTCTCAGAGCATTCTGGGTAATCTGACCTCAGGACCTTCTGGATCTTCTTCAGCTCGTTCTTCACAAAAGTGACGATGTTGTCCTCCAGCTCCTGGAACAGATTATTAGATGAAGGACACAATCAGACATCAGATCCACGTTGGACACACTGACAGTCCACTGGTCTACAAAGTGCAGCACGGAGACGACTGTCAACACAACGGGTGGAGACGTCGTCGTTGGACATGAACAGACCGTAAATATGGAGTCCAGGTGTGTCTGATGCTGCCGGGCAGACTGACCACTGGGAACCTCTGAGCTCTGCTGGTCCACCCTGTGGAGGAACCATCAACAATCAGCTCACACTGAACCACCGACTGTAGAAGGTTTATGATTCTCAAACAAGCCGACAACACGGAGTTAAAAACACTGTGTTCAGTCATGATTGAAGATCAGATGTAAACAACACTGACAAGGATGGACGACTGATTCAGGATCTGTGTAACATCACGCCCATCTGTTTCATAAGTTTGAAGGTCTTACTCTGGGTCATCAGGACGGCGTCCATCTTTGAAGTTAGTCGGACGATCCAGAGACCGATCACTCTTCATGGACACACAGCTGGGTACAGGAGACTTTTCTCTCTGCTGCTGAAAACTGAGAGAAACAGTGAAGTTTACTGATCACAAAGTATTTCTACCTCTGGTTTCACTGATTTCATGTGAAAGTAAAACTTGTTTTATTGCCGTTAAAGGACCCTGATGTCCTCTGAGGACAGGGACGCATTTTCATTTATTTCATGTCTTTGACCTGATGATCTTGTTCCAACACGCTAGGATACGTTGTTAGTAAAATAAGTCAGCGTTGACTTTAGGACACAAACAGCAGTCTCCTGGGTAAAAGTCCCGTGTTTGTATGAGCCGCCCACCACCCTGAAGGTGTTTCTCTGATATTTGAACAACTTTACGTGTGCTTTGTCACGTGTTCTGCTCGCTCACTTCCTCTTCTGCTCCTGCTGTGACTCCTACAGCCACTGGAGGGCGCCGCCTTACATTAATGTCAGCTGTAATAAGCTGCTGGCACAGTCCACCTGTGTGGTTGTGTTTTCAGTGAGAGCGGGCTGTAATGTTCTCTGTACTCATTCGACATTTCATTTCAGCTTACTGTGCAGCAGAGACGTCTCGTCCTTTCAGATCCATGCCTCGATCATGTGACCGCTCAGTTTTGGGGGTCACACGGCTGGTGTCAGGTCCTGGTCCGGGTCCAGGTTGATGGGTCCTGGTCCACAGAGAGGAAGACCAGCAGGGAGAGAAATTCAGTTTTTAATCTTCAGCCTCAGGAGCTGCTGAGAAACTCTCAGCTATCAACATGAAAAGGACCAACACAGCAAAGTTTCACTGAACGTAGTGAAGAAAATGTGTGTGAGCGCCGAACAGCTGAAGATTATGTGGAAACAAGATGGAATTATGTGTCACGAGGAAAAGTCAACACTCGACGTCTTCATGCAGAGCTGCGATTTCAGCTCACGCTGTCTCCACATTACGTCTGAAACGTCCGTCAACACCGAAGACGGACGACTTCCCAACCAGAAATTCAAATTTTGGATTTGACGAGGTGATATTTCTCAGTGGGACGCTTACGAAGATTTGAAGACGTCTCTAGGATTCTAGGAAACATTTCTCATATTTTAGGACATTTCTGGGATTTAAGTACGTTTCCAGGACTTGTAGCACATTCATAGGATTTTACGACACTTCTAGGATTTAAGGACATTTCTCAGATTTTTGCAAATTTCTCATATTTTAGGACATTTTTTAGATTTGAGGATGTTTCCATGATTTTAGGACATTTGGACGTAAGAACATTTGTCAGATTTAAAGATGTTTCTAGGACATTTTTTGGTCAACAAGCTCTGTGTTGATGCTGTTTTATGCTCTCTGGCACCTTCTGGACACTAAAAGGACAAAAACAGTTCCCAGTGTGAGTCCCAGATTTGTCCCGCGGGCCGCAGGTTGAGCATCAGTGATGTGGAGGTTTGTTGTGAGTGAGTGTGGAGGTGAGAGAGCAGAGAAACAGGAAACAGAGAGTTCATCAACATGTTGAAGGTGAAACTGAATCAAATGAGACGTCAAGTGTTGAGTGAGATACCTTTTCATGCTGGAGATCACCTGCAGCGTCCTGGTGGAGACACACAGAGACAGAGACAGAGACAGAGAGACAGACGTGTCCATCATGTAAAGCGTCTGCTGTCAGATTAGTTCAGTATCGATCAGAGAAAAGTTGGTAAATGTATAAAAACTGAATATTTTCTGACAGTAAAAAGAAAGATCTATGAGGAAAATAAATCAGATCATCTCTGAGATTCAAGAGGTAAAGATACAAAAAATAATTAATATTCTCTGACATTTAAGTGGTAAATTTACAAGAAAAATCCTGGAAACAGTTATTCTCTGAGAATGACGTGGTAAATTTATGAGAAAGAAAACATGGATCATCTCCTCGAATTAAGGGTTTAACCAACAAGAAAAAGAAAGGAAAACTAGGATTAAAGTGGTAAATTTATGACAAAAATATCAAATATTCACTGAGATTTAAGAGCTAAATTTTCATGCACACAAACTTGAATTTTAAGCATTCAATGAAATTAAATTTAGTTATAATTTAACATTTTTTTTCTAGTATTTACCACTTTAATGTCTTAATGTCAAAGTTTTTTCTCGTAAATTTACCTTTTTAGTCCCATTTTCCTCGTAAATGTACCACTTTGGTGTCAGATCATATTTCCCTAAATGTAGCTCCTGATGAATAGCTGTGATGTATTTTGGATGTTTCTGTGTTTGTCTTGGTGAGTCGGGGGTTAAAGTCAGAGTATCAGAGCTCTCTGTGACTGAGCTGCTCCACAAACCTGCAGCTTCAGGCAGAGAAACAGGAGCCATGAAGGAGGTCATCAGCTGTCTCTGTTAACCCTTTCTGCTTCACACTCTGAGCGCGTTCACGGAGAACCGGTCACCGCCGACTGCTCCCAGCACGCGCTCACGTGCGCCACAGCAGCGTAAACGGAGCCTGGCCGTCCAATGACGCAGAGTGCGTTTATTTATTTTTGATTTTGGCTGTTTCACTCCTCCATATTTTTAAGCTCGCTCCCGACGCACCGAGCAGGAAGCACCTGAGTGCGCGCGCCCTCATCTGTTGATCCTTGACACCTTTCTATGCGCGTGCGTGGGCCCCGACTTTAGTTTGGGAGTTTCCAGAGAGTCAAATAGTGCGGAGTGACGCTCCTTACCTGCTCCTCTCTGCTCCTCTGCTCCTCACTGCTCCACTCTGCTCCTCACTGCTCCTCAGTGCTCCTCTCTGCTCCTCTCTGCTCCACTCTGCTCCTCACTGCTCCACTCTGCTCCTCACTGCTCCTCAGTGCTCCTCTCTGCTCCTCTCTGCTCCACTCTGCTCCTCACTGCTCCTCAGTGCTCCTCTCTGCTCCTCACTGCTCCTCTATGCTCCTTACTGCTCCTCAGTGCTCCTCACTGCTCCTCTCTGCTCCTCTCTGCTCCTCCGTTAGTGTCACGGAGAAAGAAGTCAAAGCTTCAGACGGAGACGACAAACTGCGACACGATGAGTCAAAAGTGAAAGTAACATGCAGACCAGAAGAGGAGGAGCAGAGAGGAGGATCAGAGCTGATCCTCCTCTCTGCACCGTGAAAAAGAAAAGAAAAGCTGAACTATTTCAGCACTTTAGTTTTTTTTCGGTCGGGATACTCAGTCCGGACTAAATGTCCATGAGGAGTGAAAAGTAAAGCCCCCCAAGGGTTAAATTCTATATAAATTACAATAATAATATGATATATAACTGACATCTCTGTCTGTCTAATCTTTAATCTTGAAAACATAAACATGAAATTGAAACAGAAACAGTAAATAGATATTATAAATAATCATTAATGTTTTTCTAAATCAGTTAACATAACAATGGATTTAAAAGCAAACATGAAGCTGGTTTGTTGTTTTGCTTGTTTGTTTTGTTTTTTAAAACTTAAAATGAATAATTTAAATGATGACAGAAAATATCATTAATCAAACTGATCAGAAACACTGACAGCAAAAGGGCGTGGGCTTTTACTTTGAAAATTCGTACCGGAAGTGGTGTCGGGTGATTGAGGCGGTTTGTTTTTGTTATCGGGACGGGCGCGCGCGCTGATCGATTGGCAGCAGCAGCCTCCGATCATTGATCAATAACTAGTGTTATTAATAAACCGATAATCGTCTTTCTGTGCACGTGACGGCACAGCGCGAGGATTAGAGGTGACGTCACAGCTGCAGAGATCGTCTGTTGCAGGAGAGGTGTCACTCTGAGCGGGATGTTGTAGTTTCTACAGTCTGAGTCAAATGTTTGTTTTTCAACTTTATTGAACAAAAATCTTTCTATAAAGTTTTTAAATATACAGACTGACATCGTGTTTATTTTATTTTTACGTCTAAACTATAAATTAACAACAAAAAAGGCATAAATATTTTATTATTTAATAAGGAAGTACCTTAAATAAACATTCACATTTGATGGGAAAGATTCTACTGTTTTGGTTGGTCCTTTAATTTTTTTATATTCCGATGTTTTAAATGGATTAAAATGACACCATAATGTGGAAAAAGTTTAGAAAATTAAACACTAACTATTTCACTTTTTTAGAGATTTATCAAAATGTTTTTTTCCAAATAAATATCACCTTATTAACTTAGTTTTACATCAGTCTTTTAACATTTTTTGTAATATATATTATATAATATATAAAACCTAAAGAGAAATATATTTCTATAATATTTTTAAATTAAAAAAAATAGATCACATTTATTTTTAAAAAATGTATATAATACATATTACATAATAAATATATATTGATCGATATATTGTATTTTTGAAAACTATTCTATCAAGATACAAAGAAACATTTAAGAAAAGTTTGATAACATGATTTCATCTGAGTTCATCTGTAGTGGCAAAAACGTGACTTTTTTATGTTTTATAAATATGTTTTATAATATATCTTTTTGTCACAGTCAAACTTTCTGTTTTCACAGAGCTGTCTGACACACTGGGCTTTGATAATAATTAGATAATATTTTATTTAATATAACAATAATTTTTATGCGTATAATATTCATCAGATAAACAGCCTGTTTAAATTCAGTCCCTTTTTTCACTGATGTTAATTAATTTGATCATTTTTACTTTTTTATTTTTCCTGATGAAGGTGATGATGGTGATGATGATGATGATGATGATGATGATGATGGTGATGATGGTGATGGTGATGATGAGGATGACGGTGAAGATGATGATGATGGTGATGGTGATGGTGATGATGATGATGATGGTGATGATGGTGATAGTGATGGTGATGATGATGATGATGGTGATGATGATGATGATGATGATGATGATGATGGTGATGAAGGTGATGATGCGGATGACGGTGAAGATGATTATGATGATGGTGATGAAGATGATGATGATGATGAAGATGATTGATGAAGGTGATGATGATGATGAAGGTAAAGATGATGATGATGATGATGAGGGTGAAGATGATGATGAAGATGAAGATGATGAAGATGATGACGGTAAAGATGATGATGATGAAGATGATGAAGAAGATGATGATGATGATGATGATGATGAAGATGATGGTGATGATGATGATGATGATGATGATGACCGTGATGGTGATGATGGTGATGATGGTGATGGTGATGATGAGGATGATGGTGATGATGATGGTGATGATGATGATGATGGTGATGATGATGATGATGATGATGATGATGATGGTGATGATGGTGATAGTGATGGTGATGGTGATGATGATGATGATGATGATGGTGATGATGATGATGATGATGATGGTGATGAAGGTGATGATGCGGATGAAGATGATGTGATGAAGGTGATGATGATGATGAAGGTAAAGATGATGATGATGATGATGATGACGGTGATGGTGATGAAGGTGATGATGATGATGAAAATGATGTGATGAAGGTGATGATGATGATGAAGGTAAAGATGATGATGATGATGATGATGAGGGTGAAGATGATGATGAAGATGAAGATGATGACGGTAAAGATGATGATGATGATGAAGATGATGGTGGTGATGATGATGATGATGATGATGATGATGAGGGTGAAGATGATGATGAAGATGAAGATGATGAAGATGATGACGGTAAAGATGATGATGATGATGAAGATGATGGTGGTGATGATGATGATGATGATGATGATGATGATGATGACGGTAAAGATGATGATGATGAAGATAATGGTGATGATGATGATGAAGATGATGATGACAGTAAAGATTATGATGATGATGATGATGACGGTAAAGATGATAATGATGATGATGATGATGATGACGGTAAAGATGATGATGAAGATGAAGATGAAGATGATGATGACGGTAAAGTTGATGATGATGATGATGATGATGATGATGATGACAGTAAAGATGATGATGATGATGATGACGGTAAAGATGATGATGATGATGATGATGATGAAGATGATGGTGATGATGATGATGATGATGAAGATGAAGATGATGACGGTAAAGATGATGATGATAATGATGACGGTAAAGATGATGATGATGATGATGATGATGAAGATGATGGTGATGATGATGATGATGATGAAGATGAAGATGATGACGGTAAAGATGATGATGATGATGATGATGACGGTAAAGATGATGATGATGATGACGGTAAAGATGATGATGATGATGATGATGATGATGATGATGATGATGATGATGATGACGGTGATGGTGATGAAGGTGATGATGCGGATGACGGTGAAGATGATGATTATAATGATGGTGATGAAGATGATGATGATGATGAAGATGATGTGATGAAGGTGATGATGATGATGAAGGTAAAGATAATGATGATGATGATGAGGGTGAAGATGATGATGAAGATGATGAAGATGATGATGATGATGATGAAGATGATGAAGATGATGTGATGATGATGATGAAGATGATGATGACAGTAAAGATTATGATGATGATGATTATGACGGTAAAGATGATGATGATGATGATGATGAAGATGAGGTGAGCGGTTCAGTCGCTGCTCTGTGTACAGTGTTTTCGGGAAACCGGTCAGAGTGAGCCCTCTCTCCGTTCCCGCCTCTCTCTGAGTCTCATAGTAACGGTCACCTGCAGAAACACACCGAGACTCGCGGAGCTCGCGCCGACCCTCACACCGACCCCCAGCCCGCCTGCAGGACACCGACCCCCCGCCGCTCGCCTCTCATCACACCGTTCAATCGACACCGGGATCGATCGCCTCCTGATGTCCGCCGCCGCGGATCAGAACCGGCGCGTGGCCTGCGGCGGGATCAAAGGCACCGGAGCAGCCAGCGATGACATCAGCGCGTGAGAGTCCCGATCCCCTCCGCGTGAGCTGATCGATCATTTGTCAGGTTAATTGATCTTCTTGTTGCAGCCAATCAGATTGATCGGTTGTTCGTGGGATCAGCTGATCATCAGTACTTTCGAGTTATTGGTGATCATCAATACTTTAGAGTCATTGATGACTGATCAGCTCCGCTGTGTCTGCTTTCATCCGTGTATGAATCATCTGAAAGTGATCAGCTGATCAGAATAGAGCTAATCGATTATTGAAAATCAGGTTTGTTGTATTTTGCTGCAGAAAGATGATCTGAGTCTTCAGCTGCTGACAAACACACATATTAAATCATCAATAAATAACACAAATAAATGCAAATAATAACGATAATAATAATAATAATAATAATAATGCATTAATAATGATGACAGTTTAAAAAACAGTGAAAATAAAAATAATGAAAATAATAATACAGTAAAACAAAAACAAAAAAACGAGATAATGAACAATTGAGTTATTTTCTATACCTGATTAACTTGAGGCTGGTTTTGTATATATCATAAAAGTATAAAGTGGTGTTTGTTTACATAGTATTTATCTATACATATATTTTTATTTTTTTCATTTTAATTTTTAAAATAGTTTTGTGTATATATAAATAGATAGATAAATAGATATTTTTATATATTTTGTTTGTCCTATTTATGTTTTTATATTTTTTACTTTTTATTTATTTTTACATTTGTGATATATTTCTAATTATTATTATTATTTTAATATTTTAATTGCTATATTTATCTTTTTAAAACTGATATATTTTATATTGTGTATTTCCGTTTTTTTAACATTTAGATTTTTTTCATTTTCTCTTTTTTGAGTATTCACATTTATCATTCATGCCTTTTATTTTTTTAATGTTTTAATATATTTTTATGTGTTATTTTTGATATTTGTTTGTTTATTTCTCTTGTTTTAAAATTTATATATTTTTATTTTTGTTTATATTTATTTAGATTCATATTCTAAAACCGTTTTTATTTTATTTTAATATCTTATTTTTTGTCAGTTTTTTGTATTTTATTTTATATCTTTTTAATATATATCTTCAAATATTTTATGTTCTATACTTTTTATATATATTTTATAATACATTCATTATTATTATTATTATTATTATTATTATTATTATTATTATTATTATTGTTGTTGTTGTTATCATTATTATTATGATTATTATTATTATTATTATTATTGTCATTATTATGAACACATTAATGGTTCTTTAACAGTAATTCTCACTGAACTGAGTCAGCTGTAGCAGACCATAGACAGGAAGTGATGCCACCTGGTGCCAGCCAATGGGGGTCAGTCAGTCCAGTTCCCGCTGTCCACCAGTAGAGGTCAGACTGGTGTCTGTGTTGTCCCTGCAGGTGTCCCAGTGCTCCCAGTGATCCCAGTGCAGTCCAGGATGCTGCCGGCCTCCATCCAGATCACGGGCGAGCTGCTGTCGGCGGCCGAGGTCCAGGACATCTGCGAGAGCCTGAAGGAGGACGGCGTGCGGCTGCTGTCCGTCCGCGGCTGCCAGCTCTCCGACCGCGACTTCGGACGCGTCTGCCGCAGCGTGGCGGATTCGCGCTCGCTCGCTCAGCTCAACCTGAACCTGGGCGTGGTCTCCAGCATCAGCCGGACGCGGCACCTGGCGGACGCCCTGAAGACCAACCGCTCGCTGCAGACACTGTTGTAAGTACAGACCCCAACACTCATCCCATTGGCCCTTAAAACTCCTGCTGACTCTGACCCCGCCCCCTCCAGTCTCCACGGCAGCCCGCTGCTGGACGCCGGCCTGGTGACCCTGAACCCGGCGCTGTCCACCCACCCGGCGCTGGTCTGTCTGGATCTGGGAGACTGCATGCTGGGAGACGAGGCGCTGGGTCTGATCTGTGGGATGCTGCCGCCGGACGGAGCAAAGTCAGGTAAGACACACCTGAGAGACACCTGAGACACTCACACCTGAGAGACATACCTGAATGACACACCTGAGACACACCTGAGACACTCACACCTGAGAGACATACCTGAATGACACACCTGAGACACACCTGAGACACTCACACCTGAGAGACATACCTGAATGACACACCTGAGACACACCTGAGACACTCACACCTGAGAGACATACCTGAAAGACACACCTGAGACACACCTAAGACACACACCTGAGACACACACCTGAAAGGCACACCTGAGACACACCTGAAAGACACACCTGAGACACACACCTGAAAGACACACCTGAGACACACACCTGAGAGACACACCTGAAAGACACACCTGAGACACACCTGAGACACACACCTGAGAGACACACCTGAGAGACACACCTGAGAGACACCTGAGAGATACACCTGAGACACACACCTGAGAGACACACCTGAGAGACACCTGAGAGATACACCTGAGACACACACCTGAGAGACACACCTGAGACACACACTTTAGAGACACACACCTGAGAGACACCTGAGAGACACGAGATACACCTGAGACACACACCTGAGAGACACCTGACACCAGAGCAGCTCTGTAAAAATCTGCCAGAATTTAACTTCCAAACACGTGGCTGCTGACTACAGAATAACTCTTACATCACACACAAAGAGGGCGTGACCTCAGGACGCCGTGACATCAGGACGCCGTGACCTCAGGACGCCGTGACATCAGGACGCCGTGACATCAGGACGCCGTGACATCAGGACGCCGTGACTCCATGTCGTCTTTATAGAGAGAAATGTAATGCTCTGACATACAGAAGCTTTCATTTGAGCTCTCTTCAGCAATAAACTAATTCAATGACAAAAAAATCATGAGATTTGTTGAAATGAGGAGTAATATTCTTAAAAATCAGACGAGTTTGAGTCAGAGCAGCAGGTCTGATCAAACGTCCGCAGGAAGTGGACAGTTTTTCAAAAAAGCAGGGGACATTCTGTCTCCTGGGACGCTGTTATTTCAGGCTCAGATAACCTGAATTCAGCAGCTTGGACGTCCACATGCCGTCACTGCACATTGAGGGGTTTAACCCTTCACTGTCCCACCAATATCACCAGGAGACAGTCTGTGGAACGTGTGTAGACCTGTGTGTGTGTGTGTGTGTGTGTGTGTGTGTGTGTGTGCGTGTGTGTGTGTGTGTGTGCGTGTGTGTGCGTGTGTGTGCGTGCAGGTCTGAGGGAGCTGACTCTGAGCGCTAACCCAGGAATCAGCTCCAAAGGCTGGGCTCGCCTCGCCATCGCTGTGGCTCACAGCTCACAGCTCCGAGTGCTCAACCTGGACTACAACCCGCTGGGTACCAGCACCAACACACACACTACACACTGCACACTGCACACACTGCACACTGCACACACTACACACTGCACACACTGCACACACTACACACTGCACACACTACACACACTACACACACACACACACACACACACACACACACACACATACACAGACACACACACACACACACACACACACACACACACACACACACACACACACACACACACACACACACACACACACACACACACACACACACACACACACACACACACACACACACACACACACACACACACACACACACACACACACACACACACACACACACACACACACACACACACACACACACACACACACACACACACACACACACACACACACACACTGCACACACTACACACACTACACACTGCACACTGCACACTGCACACACTGCTGTGACTCGGAGTCCTGGTCCTGGTCCTGAATGTCCTGGTTCTGTTTCCAGGTGATCAGATTGCGGGGATGCTGGCGGTTGCAGTGGCGTCCAGCAGAACCCTGGAGGTCCTGGACCTGGAAGGAACTGGACTGACGAACCAATCAGCACAGGTCGACCAATCACAGAGCTCATTCCTCCTCTTTACTCCACCGCCGTCCTCAGTGTCCCCGTCAGTGTCCCCGTCAGTGTCCCTGTCAGTGTCTTCAGTCGTTCAGCTGAGGGAGCACTGATCTGAACAGCCTCCAACACCGCAGACCTTCACTTAGACCTGATCCCAGTTCAGACCCTTAAAACCAGTTCACCCTCCTGAATGTGTGTGTGTGTGTGTGTGTGTGTGTGAGAGAAAATAAAGTTTTGTGTTGAATGACGGCGCTCTCTGTGTCCAGGTCTTCTTGGACATGGTGGAGAACTACCCGACCAGCCTGCGGGTTCTGGTCCTGGCCGAGAACAACATCAGTCCGGAGCTGCAGCAGCAGATCTGCGACCTGCTGTCCGAGGGAGAGGACGAGGACGACAGAGAGGCTCCGCCCTTGGCGCCAGGCCCCGCCTCCAGTAGCGCCCTGCTGCCAATCAGAGACAAGTACCAGCCAATCAGAGACAAGCACCAGCCCGTCGCCTGGCTCCCCCACAGCAGTAAGGGCTGATCACTCCCCCCTCTGTCCTCACCCCCAGACCACCGTCCCTCCTCACCCTCCAGACTGTCCCACAAACTGACCGCACAAAACCAGTTCAGAACCAGTACTGCTCCTCTGTATCATACTGGTTCTACTGGTACTAATTATTAGACTGACCACAAGAGCTGATACTGGTTCAACTGGAATAGGGCATCATACTGGTTCAGCTATGCAGCTATTACAGGACATCTTCTGTTCCATTCATCCGTCCTAGTGGACCCAGTGTCAGCTGGTTCTGTCCCAGCGGACCCAGTATCAGCTGGTTCTGTCCCAGGACCCAGTATCAGCTGGTTCTGTCCCAGCGGACCCAGTATCAGCTGGTTCTGTCCCAGGACCCAGTATCAGCTGGTTCTGTCCCAGGACCAAGTATCAGCTGGTTCTGTGGTGTCCTCAGTGACTGTAGAGTTTGTGTTCTGTAAATTAGAGTTTTAGTGTCAAACTGGTGAAACTGGTTTCATCCCAGTTCATGAAGAATATTCTGCATTTCCTGGACCTGGTCCTGGATCTGGTCCTGGTCCTGGTCCTGTTCACATGTATAGAGTAACTGAAAACAGATATTTTACTCGACATTTTTGCTTTTTAAAAAGAAAAAAAAGTCAAAATTTTCTCTATAAAAATGTTTTGAAAATCTTAAGAAAAATAAATAATAATAAAATTTAGCCTTAAAATCACCAAAAAGGCTAAAATTGTGTCTTTATAAATCAATAGAAACCTTAAAAGAAAAAAAATCATCAACATTTTTTGTTGTTTTTGTTTTTGAAGATTAGAAAATCCCAACTTTTGAAAGAAATCAATAAAATCTCTTCTTAAAAATGTTGGCAATATTTAGAAAAAAATGACTTTTCTGTAAATCACCACAAGCATCTTTTTTTTAAGTGTTGCGTTCTGGTGTGGACAGAAATATCAGGTAATATGGACGTCATGTGGACAGGACTTTTTTTTGGTTTTTTAGGTGTTTTTTTTTTTGATGGAGGAAAAAATATCTGTTTTCAGAAATATTCGTACGTGTCTGTGCAGACGGGACCCTAAATGTCTGGTTCGAATGTTAAGCTGATTTTTTAGAAATATTATTTGATATTTTCATTTTCCAGATGAGTTTTTAGAGTGAAATCCTGACTGATTGACTGGTTAGCTTAGCTTAGCATAAAGACTGGAAACAGGAGGAAACCGTTAGCCTGGCTACGTCCAGAATCACGCTGAATCAGTTTGTTTTTATTTTGTCCGAAACTGAAGAGTCACGCTGTGATTTTACCGAGTTAACGGAGAAACTTTGTGGAGTGAGATGAACTGAAGCCGAGGAAATCGATCAAAGAACAGATCAATAATTCAGGAAGTGATTAAAGCAGCTACGAGGAGCTTTAAGGTGGCGCCTCCTGTGGACACAAGCAGAACTGTTTCTGTTGACTCAGTTTCCAGGCCTGGAAAAGTATGTTCAAGGACCGTCTGAAATTTGAAAATACATTGATAATTTGTGTGTTTACATTTCGTGGCTTTGATAAAAAGTGTTATTTTTGGTCATTTTTTCACAAAAAAATGTCCCTAAAAAACTTAAAAGACAAAAATAGCAACTGTTTTTTTCTTTGAAAAGCACCTAAATTTTTTTCAAGGAAAGAAATTTGCAAAAAAATCCTTTAACCCTTTAAAAATTTCCAAACTTTTTCAAGGAAAAAAAATGCCCCAAATTTTTAAAGATAAACAAAATGGCCATATTGTTTCACAAAAATGTTTAAAGAAAGGAAGATTGCAAAAAAAAAAAAAAAAATCTTTAGAATACAATAAAAAATAAGAGGAAATTGCCAAAAATTCTTAATAGCAAAAATAGCCTTTTTAAATCACCCAAACAATTTTTAAAAAAAGACATTTTTTTTCTTTGAAAACTGCTGGAAAAAAATTAAAGATGAAAAAGTTGTTTAAGAAAAGAAAACCCAAAAATGTTAAAATAATAATAAATCGCCAACATTTCTTCTTTAAAAACCTGAAATAAAAAGACAGAGGAGCTTTTTGACCACTTCGGCAACCTCAGCCCCAGAGATAGAGGAGCCCGCCCCCGAGTCCCCAGACCCTGCTTCCTCACCGGAATACGTGTCGGTGGGATTGAGGAGGTCTTCGAAGTATTCCTTCCACTGATCCACAACGTCCCGAGTCGAGGTCAGCAGTGCCCCGTCCCCACCATACACAGTGTTGACAGAGCACTGCTTCCCCCTCCTGAGATGCCGGATGGTGGTCCAGAACCTCTTCGAAGCTGTCCAGAAGTCGTTCTCCATGGCCTCACCGAACTCCTCCCACACCCAGGTTTCCGCCTACGCGAAGCCGTAGCTGCACTGCGCTTGGCCTGCCGGTATCTGTCTGCTGCCTCCGGAGTCCCACAGGCCAAGAAGGCCCAATAGGACTCCTTCTTCAGCTTGATGGCATCCCTCATCGCTGGTGTCCACCAACGGGTTCGGGTGTTGCCGCCCCGACAGGCACCGACCACCTTATGGCCACAGCACCAATCAGCCGCCTCAACAACGGAGGCACGGAACATGACCTACTCGGACTCAACGTCCCCCGGGACATGGCCAAAGTGGAGGTGGGAGTTGAAGCTCCTTCTGATGGGAGACTGCCAAA
The DNA here is from genome assembly GCF_026936395.1 of Plectropomus leopardus. Classification (NCBI taxonomy): domain Eukaryota; kingdom Metazoa; phylum Chordata; class Actinopteri; order Perciformes; family Serranidae; genus Plectropomus; species Plectropomus leopardus. Next base: position 659,108 of record NC_142188.1, on the reverse strand, counting down.
TGTTCCCAGCAGACCCTCACAATGTGTTTGGGTCTGCCAGGTCTGACCGGCGTGCTCCCGACCATCGAAGCCAACTCACCACCAGGTGGTGATCGGTTGACAGCTCCACCCCTCTGTTCACCCGAGTGTCCAAGACATGCGGCCGCAAGTCCAACGATACGACTACAAAGTCGATCATTGAACTGCGGCCTAGGGTGTCCTGATGCCACGTGCGCATATGGACACCCTTATGCTTGAACATGGTGTTCATTATGGACAATCTGTGGCGAGCACAGAAGTCCAATAACAAAACACCACTCGGGTGAAGTCCCCCAGCAGAACGAGGGAGTCCCCAGAAGGAGCACTCTCCAGCCCCCCCTCTAAGGACTCCAAAAAGAGTGGATACTCTGAACTGCTGTTTGGACCGTAGGCACAAACAACAGTCAGGATCCGTCCCCCCACCCGAAGGCGGAGGTATTCTACCCTCTCATTCACCGGGGTAAACTCCAACATACAGGCACCGAGCCGGGGGGCAATAAGTATTGCCACCCCTGCCCGGCGCCTCTCACCAGTGGCAACTCCAGAGTGGAAGAGAGTCCAGGCCTGGCTCCAGGGGGGCCCCGGTGACCAACGTCCGGGCGAGGGAAACTTTGAACCATTTTTCTTTTTCATCAGAAGGGGTCCGGTGTGCTACACTTTGTCTGGTCCCTTTCTTAGGACATGTTTGCCATGGGTGACCCTACCAGGGGCATAAAGCCCCCGACAACTGAGCTCTTAGGATTACTGGGACACGGAAACTCCTCCACCACGATAAGGTGGTAGCTCAGGGAGGGGCGACTCTAAACGTGTCTGTCTTTAACCCCTCAGACTCTGAACGTGTCCTCCTTTAACCCCTCAGACTCTGAACGTGTCCTCCTTTAACCCCTCAGACTCTGAACGTGTCCTCCTTTAACCCCTCAGACTCTGAACGTGTCCTCCTTTAACCCCTCAGACTCTGAACGTGTCCTCCTTTAACCTCTCAGACTCTGAACGTGTCCTCCTTTAACCCCTCAGACTCTGAACGTGTCCTCCTTTAACCTCTCAGACTCTGAACGTGTCCTCCTTTAACCCCTCAGACTCTGAACGTGTCCTCCTTTAACCTCTCAGACTCTGAACGTGTCCTTCTTTAACCCTTACAGACTCGGGCCCGCAGATGGTCTTGCTGACGTCAGGTCTAGGTGAGAGCTTATTGGCTGAGACTGAGATGTGACCCCTCCCTCACGCTCACACTCACTTCCTGTTGACCTTCACCTGGTTCTGTTTGGTTGGTTTATTTCTGCACTGCACTTCTCTGTCGGATCACCTGACGGCTGACAGCCAATCACATGCTCTGCATGGTTCGATGTAGCACCTGTTCACACACACGGAGACGAGTGGCGGCACAAAACTTTATTAACACACCAAGTGTCTTACAGACAGACGGGTGTGAGTGTGTTTCTGATGAATGTAGTTCTGCTCTGTTGGTTTCTTCTGCTGCTCTGATGTCACAATTATTAAACTGTTTACAGCTTCGTAACCATGACGACTCAGACTCCTCCTTCCTCTGAACGCTCGCTCGCTGACCGTGAACGGCAACAGGCGGTATTTTCTTTAAAAATTAGAAGAAAATGGAGATTGTTAAAAAAATATATTAAAGAAAACACAAGGCCCATTTTCTTTGAAAAATCTTAAAAACAACAAAAATCTTTAAGTAAAAAAGGAATCACCAAAATATTTTCTGATAAAAAAAGAAAAAAGAAAATTGCCATATAATAAAAAAAATACAGGGCATGTTTGGTTTGAAAGTCAATAAAAAATTCAAAGAATGAAAAAACTGCCAAAGATAATTAAAGATGAAAATAACAAAAGTAAAACCATTCACTGGAGGAGAACAAAAAAGCAAATGTTTTCCTCCAAAAATGGCTGAAATGTGTTTTAAAAATGCCACAAATTTCATATAAAACACAAGGCATGTTTTCTTCCAAAGTCAACAAAAATTTTGAAGACAAACAAAAAAGGTAAAGGAAAAATAATTTCTTTGAAAAAATCACAAAATTTCTTAAAAAAAAATCTCCCAAATTTTCCATGAAAACGCAAGGGATATTTTCTTTGAAAGAATAAAAAACAAAATCACTGAAATGTAAAAATACAAGATTGCCAACAAATCTGAAGAAAACACAAGGTATGTTTTCTTTGAAATATTACCAAAGCTTTTAAAGAACAAAAAGACAAAATCACCAAAATATTTTCTTTGAAAACTGTCGAACATTTGTAAAGAATTCTAAAATCCTGTAAAATAAATATAAAATCTATTCATTTAAAGCTGTATGTTAGTAGGGCTGGGCGATATGGAAAAAAGTCTTATCAAGATATTTTTTCATATCAGTCAATATCGATATTTATCACGATATCCATCAAATCATGATTTCTGTCGAGCTTAAAGGTTCCTTTGACTCCTCAGTGAGATATGAAGATATCATCAGGTTAATTTGGGTTTAAATATTTATTTTCTGTCAGACATTGAACATGACAAACATACTGTAGAGCAGCATCACCAGCTGGAGGACCTATTCTACTAAAACTCACAGAGGTCCAGGTACTAAAATGTCCTCCCAGCAAAGGTCCGAGCCTCAAACCTAAAATCAGTATCACCATTAACTGAACATTTTACTTTGATTACGATTAAAGAACGATTATTTTGCTCTTTTTGTGGTTTGTTTTTTGCCCTCATAGTTCACTGACACAGTGTCATGTGACCATGGTGTGTTGCACAGTAATAAACATATGATTTATTATTATTTATTAAACTTTCCAGCATTATATAAAAATGAAAAGCTCCATCTGAAACAAACTTCAGGTAAATTGAAGCACATTGTGCTGATAATAGGCCAACCTCTCCTGACTGCAGGACTCTGACTTCAGCTTCTGTCAAACTTCTGTGCTGTTAATCATTTTACTCAGGAATTAAAAACTTTTGAGTCGGCCTACTTCTCCTATAGCTGCCAACAGCCTGCCGACATTCACAGTTAGAGAAAGGCTGAAAATAAGCTCATGTGCTTGTGGCCCCGGGCCCCCAAAACATTACATCTGCCCCTGGTAATAATAATGAGAGCTCAGCGCGAGCGGCTGGATGAGACACGGAGCGATGCATCCTGGTGTTTCTAAATAATTAATCCAAAGTCTGATTAAAGCTGAAACTAACACAAAGTCGTCTGTACGTGTAAAGAAGTCACTTTCACCTCTGCAGATGTGTCTGTTTCAGCTGCCACAGAAGAACTGAAACAACAGAAGAGACAAACCTCCAGTTTTCCAGCATCGATCCATCGCCGGTTTGTTTCAGCTTCACCGTGAAACAAACCGACACCTTCAGGCACACTGAAGCTTCTGGAAACACGGAGACGTTTCTGTTGGTTCTCAGCCAGCAGCTGAGCAGCAGGTGAGCTCGCAGGGTTTCGGCAGGTGTGTCCATTTAGCAGGTAACTGTGGGCGGGGCTTCGCCCAGCTGGAGAAGGTATGACGTCACATCAGGACTCAGATCTGACCTGAACACCGTCCTCATGACGAAAGATTCTCTGAAATTTTCTCTGATGTTTCCTGTCAATAATGAAATCACAGACAGCCGGCATGTTTTCTTTACCAATCATCAAAAAAAACAAAAAAAACCCACCAAAATGTTTTTGTTAACTGCATAAATATAAGTTAAAAAAACAAACTTTCCAAAAAAAAGTTTTCTTTAAACGTCCCGAAAAAAATCTATGAAAATTGCCAGTTTTAAAAAAAAAACAAAAAACATAAGGCTTGTTTTCTTTAACAATTATCAAAAAAAAAATCACCAAAGTTTTTACTTTAAATATTACAAAAAAAGCATTAAAAAAACTCACAGGGCATGTTTTCTGCAAAAGTCAGCATTTTTTTAAATACTCACAAAAGAAATTGCCAAAATCTTTTCTCTAAGAAAAACCTAAAAAAGCAAAACTTTGTTAAGAAAAAATAATTGCCAAATGTTGTCTTTAAAAATTGCCATTAAGAAAAATAACTCGCCAAAAATGTTAAAATCGCCTAAAATTTTACAGGAAAAAAATGCAAAATTCTGTAAAGACAAGAGAAACAACTGTCAAAATCAAATCACCCACAGAATTTTAAATCAGCAGAATTTTAAAGATATTAAAGGGCATTTTTTCTTTTAAGGTTAAAAATCGACATTTTTTCTTAAATTGCAACAAACAATTAAATTAAATTTCTTTGAAAGTTGGTAATCATTCATTTTTTAAAGAATAAAAAAAATGTCCTATTTCCCCCTCAGCCAAAATTGAAATCAAAAGTCCCTCCCTGTCAATTAAAGAACACAAAAAAAACAACAATTTTAACCCCTTATTGTCATCACAGACTGTTAGTCATAAACATAAACGATAAAGCAATGGCTCCTCTGTTGATTTGAGGGAAAAAATGGCCTTTTTTTTTTTTATTAACGGCGGTTTCGTAGAAGTGTTTTTGTCAAAAAGAAGCTTCTAAACAGACATTTCTGTTCGTGTTGATTTTTTTTCTCAAATTCACACAGTCAGTAGATCGTTTTACTTTCTCTTTTTGAAAAAGTGCCTAAAAATAACCTTTATAACATCAAAAAAATGTTTTTTTTTCTGTGATAATGTTATCTGCTGTGAATTCTGGTGATATGAGGCTGATGAAGATGGAGGAAGATTTAGTTTCAGTGTGACGGAGCTGATGTGGCTCAGCAGCAGCTGTCTGCTCTCTGGGTGAAGCTCCGAACACCTGAAGAGTAAAAACGTTTACGGAGGAAAATATGAGCCGACGTTTACCGACTCCGAATAAATGAACTCTTTACAGCTTAAAAACAACAAAATGAAACAGCATTCACCAATCTGAGCTCTGCAGCGTTACACACATCAAACAACACGTCTGTTTGTAAAGTTTACACAGTTTATACAGTTCATTTCAATGACACAACAACAACAAAACAACAACAAACAACGAGTAAAACAATAACAAAACAACAACTAAAGAAAAACAACTAAAACAACAACAAACAACAACAACAATGAACAACAATGAGTAAAACAACAATAACTAAAGCAAAACAAAAACAACTAAAACAACAACAAAACAAAAACAACAACTAAAACAACAACAACGAACAACTAAAACAACAACAACGAACGACAAGTAAAACAACAACAAAACAACTAAAACAAAACAACAACAACAACTAAAATAACAACAATGAACAAGTAAAACAACTAAAATAAAACAACTTAAACAAAACAACAACTTAAACAACAAACAACAACAACAAACACAACACTAAAAACAGCAACAACAAAAACAATGTGTGCAAAAAAACTCAGTACACCTCCCCCTAATTCTGAGTTCATCCAAAACAACCGACACACATCAGTCTGTGTCAAGGACTCTCCAGGAGTCTCCAGGACTCTTCAGAAGTCTCCAGGAGTTTCCAGTAGTCTTGAGGTTTCTCCAGGAGTCTCCAGGAGTCTCCAGGACTCTTCAGAAGTCTCCAGGAGTTTCCAGTAGTCTTGAGGTTTCTCCAGGAGTCTCCAGGAGTCTCCAGGACTCTTCTGGGGTCTCCAGGTATTTGGGACGTACAAAGTCTTCAGCGTCTCCTGTGTGACGTCTGATAAATGTCCTCGAGTGATGTCACTTGAGTCAGCATCAGGAGGGGTGGAGTCAGAGAGGAGTGAGCAGAGGTGTACTGTGGGTAATGTAGGCCTCTCTGATTGTTCAGTGACATGTGGATGATGTCACAGGTGAGCAGCAGTGCACTCTGGGAGAAGCCCCGCCCCGTCTAATCGACCTCTGTGTTCAGTTTCTTCTTCTCTGGTTCTGCTGCGTTTAGGAAGCTGATCTGACACTCAGGCTCGTCCCGCCGCGCTCGCCGCCCGCCCGTCTGTCCCGGCTGCTGTGACGGTGACGATGTGAACGTCCAGCAGGGGGCGTGGCCACAGTCCCTGCAGTGACCCTGCAACACGAGGGCGGCGGTCAGCGCCACCACGCCGAGTGTCACGCCCGCCAGCACCAGCAGGACGATGAGCTGGACCTCGGACAGCCCGCCGCCGCTGCGCTCGCTCACCGTCACCTTTAACAGCCTGTCGCCATGGCGACTGCTGTTCCAGCTGCCGGTGCTCCTCTGGTTCTTAGCCCCGCCTCCTCCCTCCCACCCCAATGTGGTCCAGCTAGGCTCGCTGCCCCTCAGCGCCGTCTCACAGGTGGCGCCCGTGTAGCCGGGCCGGCAGACGCAGAGGAAGCCTCCGGCGCGGTCCAGGCAGCGGCCGGCGTTGAGGCAGGGCCGGCTGGCGCAGTCGTCCAGGTTGACGGTGCAGAAGCGGCCGGTGAAGCCAGCGGGGCAGACGCACGAGAAGCGGTTCACGCCGTCCAGGCAGGTGGCGCCGTTAGCGCACGGCTTCATCAAGCAGTCGTCTACATCGGTCTCGCAGCGCGGCCCCGTGAAGCCCGCCAGGCAGCGACACGCCAACTCCGCCGCGAAGCCGTCGGCGTCCTCACACAGGCCGCCATTTTTACAGGGAGACCTGGAGAGGAAACACACGAAGAAGAAAGTCGTTTACACGCATCACGTGCCGAGTCCACGGTTCAGGCGAGCCGTCCTGGTTCTGACCTCCGCCGGTGACACGGCCCCGCCTTCAGCTGACAGTCTCTGCCGTGGAAACCGTCAGGACACAAACACGTGTATTCACCGCTGTCCTCCATCACACAGGTCGCTCCGTTCTGACACGGACGCCGCTCCGAGCACGCCATCAGGTCTGAAACATCAGACATCACAACAATAATAACAATAATAACAACAATAACAACAATAAAAACAATAATAATAATAAAAATAATATAAGTAATAATTACAATAATAATAATAATAATAATAATAATAATAACCTTTGTCACAGAAGCGCCCCCCCCAGCCCGCCTCACAGCTGCACTGCCACGGCTGCTGACAGGAACCGTGGAGACAGCCGGGCATCGGCACGCAGAGCTCACAGCGCTCGCCATCCCATCCGGGGTCACATCTGGAGACACAGAGACGGACACGTGTTAGAGACGCAGACATCGTCCGTCCTCTCAGTGGGGTCTCAGTGGCAGCAGGTTAAACTGCGTGTCCCCCTCTGCATTGACCCGGAGGACACGCCCAGGAGCTCCTCGAGTGTCCTCCAGTGTGACGCAGCAGGGGTTCACTGCTCCACGCTGTCGGAGCGCAGAGCATACTCTGGACACCGAGGGAGCAGCAGTGAACCTCGAGACTGTAGCTTTAACACTCAGCCGGCTACAGCCTCTTAAAGACGGGGATGTCGGCCAGCGAGTCCACGTCACGCCAACCACCAGCAGGAGACTTTATCAGCCCAGTGTGGCGCAGTGCATTCTGGTAGTTGTAGTTTTTCTCCCTCTTGAACAAAAGCACCTTTCTCTCAGTTTTCTCTGCTCATGTTGCACCAAGTTCAAAAATATCTGCGTCTCTCTGCTGCAGAGATGGAGACGTTTTCGGCGAGGACGCTGTCTCTGTCTGTGAATTAATTCAGAGTTATAGTTTCAGGACATTCGTCAGTCAAACAGGACGATCGACGGACGTCTCACCTGCAGAGTCCAAACTCGTCGCAGCGACTGTTGGTGACGTTACAGCTGCACTCACTGCCTGCAGAGAAGAGCAAGAAGAGGAGGAAGAGAAAAAGAAAAAAGAGGAGAAAAAAGGAAAATAAGGAGAAAGAGAAAAAGAAAAGTCCCGTTAAAGTCCCACCGAGGTGTTCACATGACGGAGGAAATCCACTTCCTGTCACGATCTGATGAAGATGTTGACAGGATTTTAAAAGTCCAGTTTTAGTGGCTCAGACACAATAAGACAGAAGACACAAGTCAACATTATTCATGAAGTATTTTGATACAAAACAGGCGGACAGTAGGTGGATGAGACAAATGTCTTCATCTGTCTCCACCTGCGGCTGTTCTCAGCGGACAGGTGCAGACTCATCGAGGAGAACAAAAGACAGAGACGGACAGCTTTCTTGTTTTTATAGTCGGATAAATAAAGATTGAACAGAATCTGGTTTATTAACACGTGGCTGCTGATTGGCTAACGCCTCCAGAGAAAACACGCCTCGCTCTGAAGAGACGTCGCTCACCCCGGAAACAGCGGCAAAACGCGTTAAAACGCGCCGCAAAGTGTGTGTGTGTGTGTGTGTGTGTGTGTGTGTGTGTGTGTGTGTGTGTGAGTGTGTGTGTGTGTGTGTGTGTGTGTGTGTGTGTGTGTGTGTGTGTGTGTGTGTGTGTGTGTGTGTGTGTGTGTGTGTGTGTGAGTGTGTGTGTGTGTGTGTGTGTGTGTGTGTGTGAGTGTGTGTGTGTGTGTGTGAGTGAGTGTGTGTGTGTGTGTGTGTGTGTGTGTGTGTGTGTGTGTGTGTGTGTGTGTGTGAGTGTGTGTGTGTGTGTGTGTGTGTGTGTGTGTGTGTGTGTGTGTGTGTGTGTGTGTGTGTGTGTGTGTGTGTGTGTGTGTGTGTGAGTGAGTGAGTGTGTGTGTGTGTGTGTGTGTGTGTGTGTGTGTGTGTGTGTGTGTGTGTGTGTGAGTGTGTGTGTGAGTGTGTGTGTGTGTGTGTGTGAGTGTGTGAGTGTGTGTGTGTGTGTGTGTGTGTGTGTGTGTGTGTGTGTGTGTGTGTGTGTGTGTGTGTGTGTGTGTGTGTGTGTGTGTGTGTGTGTGTGAGTGTGTGTGTGTGAGTGTGTGTGTGTGTGTGTGTGTGTGTGTGAGTGTGTGTGTGTCAGCTGCTGAGGTCTCTGGTGAGACATTAGCAGCAGACAGTTTGACCTCTGACCTGTGGCGGTGGGTCGTCCACGTGTCTGTGTGTCTTTCAGAGGGACAGCTGGACAAACTGACAGAGACACAATCGAGTGAACGCTCGTCTGCACGTCACCGAAACGCTGAAATGTTCAAACAACGACCAACAAAACACGAGGAAAACAAGCGGAGAAGATAACAACGTGAACCACAACAAAACTCAGTTTAACCCTTTAGAGTCACATTTTAAAATATGACTCATTTACTTTATTTTCCATTTTCGTAGAGTTCATTTGTTAACAAACTTCAGTCGTAAACACAGATATTCAATATTAATTCATTTTTAGAATTTTAACCCTTTAAGTGCCTGTTTTTGTCACAATGCCACCATGTTTTAAGATGATAAAACTGAGTGATGTTAGTCTCCTCCTCCTCAGTGTGTGAGTGTAGCTGCTGACAGTCTGGGATATGTCAGTGTGTGAGTGTAGCTGCTGACAGTCTGGGATATGTCAGCGTGTGAGTGTAGCTGCTGACAGTCTGGGATATGTCAGTGTGTGAGTGTAGCTGCTGACAGTCTGGGATATGTCAGTGTGTGAGTGTAGCTGCTGACAGTCTGGGATATGTCAGTGATCAGCAGCTACATTGACTGTGACAGGTCACCTAGTGGAAATAGCATGTATTTCCTCCATATGCCAAATATGGTCAAAATGACCTCATCAGGTGGAAAATAGTCAAAATGACAAATTCAGAGTCAAAAGCCCAGAATGACACCCAGAAATAATACAAGTCCTGTTTTTCTGCTCTGATGGCTGAGGTTCGTTTTCGTGAAACTGTGAGATGATCACGATGTTTCAGCAGCTTGAACAAGAGAGGCACAAAAAAAGGAAAGTAGAGGTAGAAAACTGTCCAGTGAATTATATTCGTTGTCATCATAAGTATTTTTTATATTATTTTACAGAATTATTATCCTTTTTTTCAGTTAACTTCTTGCCTTTTTTATGTACTTATTTATTTTTATTTTGTTGTTGTTTTTACTTTCTTGTACTTTTCACAGATTTTTTCTTCTGTCGTTTCTTTTTCGTTACGTCTTCTCAGTTTGGGTGAATTAAAGACGTGACCGTGTTTGTGTGAGAGGATTAAAGCCCGTCAGACCGTTTAACGGGTGTCAAAGTTTACTTCATCGTCTCTTCACACCTGAGTTTCCCAGCAGCGCTTGACCTCGCCGTGCGTCAGTGACGGCGTTGCCGCTGCAGGTGTTTGTTGATCTTCACGGTTCATATTTAGAGCGGCAGCCGTGACCTCTGACCTCTGGGCTCAGAGCGCAGGTGAAGCGATGCCGACGGCGGTTTCGAGTGTCGGCTGGAATCTCAGAGGATTGTTTTCAAAGGAAGTCCCAATGGAGAGACAACAGGCTCGTCCTCGCAGCTCTGGCCCGGGAACGCCGGGAACGCCGGGACAGCTGGGGGGGCGAGTGTTATGTGAGAAGGGGCGGCGAGCGCGGGGTTAATCTGACAGCTGGGGGAGCCCGGATTAACGGAGAACAATACACTGCCGAGCGCCTCTGAGCGCGCTCAGTGACGACCGCCGGCTCAGCAACGAGATTTACTACCAGTGAAATCCGCCCGCCACGACCGGGAACGCCACGACCGGGAACGCCACGACCGGGAACGCCACGACCGGGAACGCCACGACCTCACCGACGCTGACAGCAGCAGAGCTGTGTGTATGTGGAAGAGCTGGTCTGAGTACAGCCAGGGGCCCAGGGCCAGCAGGGGCCAGCAGGGGCCAAACTGTTTCTAATTTATTTTTCTGAATGTTTTTGAAAATGTTTCGTGAAAAATCTAAGTTTTAAATGTTTGCTGCAACAAAACGTCAAACTCATCCGGCAGCACGCTGCGCTGGCACGTTTGTTTCCCAAAATAAAATTTCAAAAATATCACAAAAATGAAGGAAAAAAAATCACCAAAACATTTTCAAGAAAAGCATATCACCAAAGGTTTCTTAAAAAATGAAATGCAATGTGACATCATCCACCAAGACGCCGCGTCAGAGTCTGAGAGATAAATCACTAAAATTTAACTTAAATAATTTGAAAAAATAATGTCAGATACATTTAATGACATTACATTTCAGTCCAGTCAAATCATTTACGTCACGTTAATGAGTTTAACTAAACTGAATCAAATTCACTCAACAAATTATCAATAAATCAACCAGAAAAATTTAAAACTTTATTAACTTCATTTATTTCATGTCTTTTTATGTGATTTTTAAGTCCTTTTATTTAATGAAGTTTGTTATTATTCTGATTATTATAATAAATATATATATTAAATATATTTGTGTCAGATGAGCGTAAATCTTCCTGCAGCTCGACTCTTAAATCTGCAGTTTGCAGAAGGAGGTTTGGTCTCCGCAGCGATCATGTGACCCGGTGACCTTACCTTGACCCCTGCAGGGCGGGACGCTGAGGACGACGAGGACGACGCAGCTCAGCAGGACGGCTGCAGCTCTGACTGAAGACATGCCGGAGACGTGGGGGACGGGGACGACCTGAGACAGAGGAGACAGACAGACGTCAGTTTGGTAGATAAACACTCGGCGGCTCCTGAAAGGGGACACGTCTGCGGCCAATCGAAGGTCTGAACCAGGTGTGAGACACGTAAATCAGACGATCAGCTGTTGACACGTGTCCACGCTGCACGCGCTCCGCAGGCACTTCCTGTTTGTGTGGACGCAGTCTTACTGTTTCCAGACTGCGTCTTTGTTTTGTGTTTCAGTTTGAGAGAATCTGAGCTCAGATCAGATCTG
>NC_142188.1:617500-640000 GCF_026936395.1 Plectropomus leopardus | reverse complement strand
TTATTTGGTTCAGAGGAGGGGGGGTGGCTTTGACCCTCCTTCAAGCTACAAATATTTTTCCCTGAATGTTTCCAGGAAAACATGAAGGTATCATACCACATGATGTGTTCAAGGATTGTCAGAAATGTTAAAATCCAATAGTAATTTTTGTTTTTACAGTTTATAGCTGTGATTAGTGGTGTCATTTAAGTGATTTTTATTTTGGCAGGCCTAAAGGTTTGGAGGGCATGTTTACCTTAAAAAACCCAAAAATGATCATAATTTAAAAAGAAAGAAAAAGAGAAAAAACAAAAGAATCAACCCCCAAAAATCAAAGAAATAAAAATTGAAGAAATTAAGAAAACAACACCAAGAATTTTTTTTAAAAAAGGAAAAAATCGACAAAAATTTTAAAGACAAAAGGAAAACTGCCCAAAAAACTTAAAGAACAAAAATTGCAAAAGGTTTTTAAAAAATCGCCAAAACCTTTAAAGAAATAAAAGTCACCAAATTTTTTAAATGGAAAATTATCAACCCACAAATAAAAAATCATGACAATTCTTAAAGGAAAATAATTGCCAAAATGTTTTTAAAAAATCAAAAAAAATTAAGAGAAAAAAAAAAAACATACCAAAAAATGTAAAAGAAAAAATCTACATTTTTTTAAATAACTCATGCTGAAAGAAATGTTGTTTCTAAAGAAACGTTGCCTTTTTCTTCTACAGAGGGCGGGCCTGAGCCCCCCGCGTCCTCAGATTACAGACGGCCTTGAGCTCGCTCATGTTGTGGTTTCAGGATCTGCTCCGGTTCGTTGTTCTGGTTCAGCTGTAACACGAGCTCTCTGGGACCACTTTGTAGGCTAAATCTGACCGCCGGCCGCCGCTCAGACGGTGGGTGGCGGTCGGCCGGAGTTACGGGGGGTTGTCGTTTGGGGTGGGGGGTAGTTTTGGGGGTGTTGAGGGGTTGATGAGGGTCTAACCTGCTGAATAAAGTGAAGCAGGAGCAGCTGTGAGATTCCTCCCAAACCACCAAACCACCAAACCACCTGCCTCACAATCGCTCTCTGTTTACACAGCGGGGGGGCAGCCTTGACCCCTCCCTCACCACAGCAGCTGACGACCCCCCCCAACCACCTCCACACCCCCCACCCAGATTTAACGCCCAGTTTAAACGATCCAGGAGTCCCAAGTATTTCTGTTATTACAAACTCTGTTCTGTTACATCCTTTTATACCTCCTTGTTTCCTTCACTGCTCCCCTTTTTCCTTCCTTCTTCTTTCCTTTCCTAGCTTCCTGTTTTCTTTGAGAAGGATATAAACAAGGAGATCAGTGATGAGATGAGACAAGGACATAAGGAGATGTTGAGGTAGGAAACAAGGAGATAATGAGACATGGAGTTAGGAGACAAGGAGATAAGGAGATGTTGATGTAGGACATAAGGAGACATGGAAGGAGGTAAGGAGACATGGAGGTAGGTATTAAGGAGATAAGGAGATGTGGAAGTAGGAGTCAATGAGATAAGGAGACGTTAAGGTAGGAGATATGGAGACGTTAAGGTAGGAGACAGGGAGATAAGGAGACATTAAGATAGGAAACAAGGAGATATGGAGATGTTGATGTAGGAGATAAGGAGACATTAAAGGAGGTAAGAAGACATGGAGGTAGGTATTAAGGAGATAAGGAGATGTGGAAGTAGTAGACAAGGAGATAAGGAGATCTTAAGGTAGGAGACAAAGAAATAAGGGGACGTTAAGGTAGGAGACAAGGAAATAAAGAGATGTTAAGGTAGGAGACAAGGAAATAAGGGGACGTTAAGGTAGGAGATCAGAAGACAAGGAGGTAAAGAGACGTTAAGGTAGGAGACAAGGAAATAAAGAGATGTTAAGGTAGAAGACAAGGAGATAAGGAGATGTTAAGGTAGGAGACAAGGAGATAAGGAGACGTTAAGGTAGGAGACAAGGAGACATTAAGGTGGGAGAAGGAGATATGGAAGGAGATATTGATGTAGGACATAAGGAGACATGGAAGGAGGTAAGGAGACATGGAGGTAGGTATTAAGGAGATAAGGAGTCGTGGAAGTAAGAGACAAGGAGATAAGGAGATGTTAAGGTAGGAGACAAAGAAATAAGGGGACGATAAGGTAGGAGACCAGAAGACAAGGAGATAAAGAGACAAAAGGTAGGAGACAAGGAGATGTTAAGGTGGGAGAAGGAGATAAGGAGATATTAAGGTAGGAGACAAGGAGATATGGAATGTTGATGTAGGAAATAAGGAGACATGGAAGGAGGCAAGGAGACATGGAAGGAGATAAGGAGACGTGGAAGACAGACAATGATCAGACAGTTCCTGTATCAGCGTTAAACATCAAGAACCAATCAGAGATCAATATGAAGTCATTGATCTGTCTGTCCACAGCTCTGTCTCTCTGAGTTTGTGTCTCGGGTCTCAGAGAGACACCAGCAGCTGCTGGGACTCAAACCAGAGACATGTCCCCCATACCTCCCATAACTCCCATAGCTGTCATATCAGGGGACGAGGACACTGGGGCGGGGGGCTGCATTGTTTCTGAGCAGCTGGACATTGTCTTCGTCTTTCCGCTCTGCAGGGAGACGATAATCTGTCCAACAGCTGTGTGTGTGTGTTTCTATCCTTGTGAGACTGCACGTCAGTCAGGAGGCGATTTGATTGGCTGGATGAAGACAGAGAGGAGAGACATGTCATTGTCTCCCATAATGCACCACAGGGGGTGTTTCTGGGATTTGAGGACATTGGGGACTTAGGCCAGACCTCTTTTTTTCTTTAAAATTTTTGTTGATTTCTTTTTTTAAGACTTGGCAATTTGTTTTTGTCTTTGAAAATCCTTGATGATTTTTAAAACCTTTTGATGTTTTTTTTCATTAAAAATGTTTATTGATATTTTTTCTTTAAAAATATTTAAAGTTTGAGGGAGAATTTTTGGCAGTCTTTCTTTTTTTTTGGCAATTTATTGTCTCTAAATTTTAATGCCTTAGATTTTCAAACTGCTGATGGTTCTTTAAAACATGTGTGAAGATCACTTCATCTTCCCCGAGGAGGACTTGAGGACAAATTGTAGCTATATATATATATATATATATATATATATATATATATATATATACATACATACCAAATATCTGACTATTTGAAGCATTTTCGGTTTGGATGTTTTTTTTTCCTCGAAGTCCTGCGTCCTCAGTTGGTCTCTTATGTTGTGAGACATATGTATCATCACTGTGTTTTGGTGTAAACACAGACAGACGAGTTCAGACTGAAACAGTCTGTGGACACAACAGCAGACAGCACTGAGGGACACAACAAACACCTGCAGACAGAGCTGAGGGACACAACAAACACCTGCAGACAGAGCTGAGGGACACAACAAACACCTGCAGACAGAGCTGAGGGACACAACAAACACCTGCAGACAGAGCCCAGGGTCTCATTTCTTGATTCGTCCTTCTCTCCTTTCCTGCCTCCTTGTTTCATTCATCACTACGCTCTCGCCTCATTTTCCTTTAGTTCCTGACCACGTCCTGTTTCCTTCACTGCTGCTCTCTCTCTAGTTTGACCTTACTGCCCTCTACTGACCACTGTCTGTCTGTCCCTCTGTCTCTGTCTTTCTGTCTCTGTCTTTCTGTCTTTGTCTTTGTGTCTTTGTCTGTCAGATATTTGTAGATTTTTTGCAGCAGGTGGAGAAACTTGTTCCTGAATATTGATGAAAACACGTTCGGAGCTCAAAAATTTGATGAGATTTGTTCAGAAACTGAAGCGTACTGTTACAATAATAATAATAAAAAGTAAAATGTGAGATAATGTTGTCATCTATAAATTCAGCAACATTTTTCCACAGCACAGATGTATAAACTACACAGCCCAAATAAATGAGAGCACATTTCAGGGTGTAAATCACAAAAAAAGCAGTTTACAGCAATGTCACCCTTTAACCTAAAAAAACCCCCAAAATATGACTGCGATCACACGTTTTTAAAAATTACCAATACTACTTCTTACTTATACTACTATTACTACAAATAATAATAGTACTTATTATTATTATTCATATTATTATTCACAGGCTGTTCATATTGTTGTTGTTGTTATTATTACTGTTTTGACGGTAATTCAATTTTTATTATTACTGTATTACTGTATTACTGTAGCATTATTATTACTGTATTTTATTTTATTCATTTTATTTTATTTGTGTGTGACGTCAGCACGCAGGACGAGAGAAGGGGGGGGGGGGGTGTCGGGATTCCTAAGGATTACCCGTCATGCCCCGCGGGTAAAGATGGCGACAGCTGAGCAGGGCAGCGGATCAACTTTCTCGGAGCGGCTCTGATTCTCTGCCGGCGGCCGGAGCCTCTCAGCCGGCTGCTCCTCCTGCCTCCGCCCGCTGCCTCTTCGCGCTCCGCTTCTCCTCCTCAGCCGGACCTCAGCGCTCCTCCCCGGCCGCGGATCGCTCCGGAGCCCCCCTCCCTCCTCCCCGTCTCTCCGCCCCTCCGGAGGAGCAGAGAGGAGCCGAAGTTTGTGTCCTCTCCGCCCGCCGGGACCGAGCGGCGGCCCCGGGCCTCCAGGTAAGACCTGCCCGACCAGCGGGAGCGTCTGAGCGGCTTAACGGCTCCGCTGAGTCGGTGTGTGTCGGGTGTGTGTTTGGTATGTGTTTGGTGTGTGTCGGGTGTGTGTCGGTGAGGACGGGGCTACAGTCACACCGCAGCAGGTTTGAGCGGTAATCCGCTTGACAGCGGCCCGGTGGAGGGGGGTCGGCCGGTGCTCGGGGCCGGTCCGGCCCGGTGTCAGGCGGACTGAGCCCCGCTGTGTTTGTCCCCGTCAGCCTGTCAGACAGCGCTGAGGGCTTCAGTGGTTTGTAAGTGGATTCATTCAGAGCGCGTGCGCGTGTTCGTGTGTGTGTGCGTGCGTGTTTTACATACACACACACACACACACAAACACCTTCACAACATCACCTGCACCGCCACAGCCAATCACAGGCCCGGATACTGACCTGACAGCCAATTACAGGGCCCGATACTGATCAACAAAGTCATCCGACTTCTCAGACTCTCAGGGGCCGTCAGGGGCCATAGAGAACAATCTGGGGGCCCTCAGGAACAATCAGGTGTCAACCTGGAAACCGGAGCGAAATGGTGCTAAAACCTTTTGAGACTGGAAGCAGCGCCTGATGAGGCGTCAGAGGCAGGGCTACAGTTGTCGTGGGAACGAAAGGCTCAACCGCGTGGCAACATTTCATGCAAAAAACATTGCCATGGAAACAGCCTTAAACTGCACCACAAGAGGGCCTCAGTGATGACGTTTCGCTGCATGCCGACCCAAAAGTTGGCATCGCCCTGGTTCCCTCGTCAGGAAGCTTCTCGGATTTCTCCATGGGATTTTGGATGATTGCAGAAAATAGACGTTAATCACACTTACAGGTTTTGTTTAACAAAATAATCTTCACTAATGAGCGCCGCTTTCAGGACTTTTGAAGCCTAAATACAATCAGCAGAAGTAGAAAAATTATTCCAAGTTGGATCAAATTACACAACGGTCGCATTGCCACTGCTACGAAGTGTTAAAGCCGTGTTTGGCGTGATGGCGTTATGTAGTCTCATTTAGCTGCTTTACTGACAGATGTTATGTCGGAGAACAAAACGTAAACGTCTCACATTTTGGATATGAAGCTGAGTAAAGAGCCGTCCCGATTGGCTGCAGGTGTGAGAGCTGAACTTTGGTCACCTGTGTTTCTGTTCATTCCTGTCGCTTGCTTTGAAAGTGAAGCACTGGACTGACTGATTCATAAGCTGAAATGAGGAATTATTTATACAAAACCACAAAAACCTAAACACAGTCAGCTGGCTGAAGGAAGCTGAAAGTTTCTGCTAAAAACAAGCTAGAATTATGATTATATTGTTTGTCATTTCCAGTTAATTTCACGATACAAAACGGGTTTTCTAAGATAAAAAGTAGTGTTGCAATCAAAGGAAGATAACAAGTCGACTGCTCACCATGCTTTAAGTATTTACATCTCTGGTCTAATCTGGAGCGCATAGCTGATAGCTACGTGTTTGTTTACATGACGTAACAGAGGAGCAGGTTTCAGGTGAAGACGCAGAGCTCTGCTGGTACGAGGTGATAGTTTGACACTCGGTTCTGACTGAGTGCTGAATCATATGGGTTGCCTGGAAGAAATTCATTAAACCGGTTCGGTCCGATGTTAGGCCGAATATGAAACCGGTTTGAACTCTTTGTCAGCGGCCTGATGTTAGGGTGGTGCCCCGTCACTCAGCTGTGCATGAAGCAAAAAAGCTCAACTTGAGGGTGTGGAATTAAGTTTGAAGACTTACAGAATGATTAAACCCTCACAGTGAATGAGTCATTTCTCAGGCTGAGACGCTAAAAAGGCAAGAAGAGTTCCTCTGATTTACAGCCGTGTCTTTACAGCGTGAGTCCGTGACGTCACATGACGGACTGAAGTGTCCTCACAGCCGGTGCTGCTCCCGCAGGAAACCATCAGAATATCAGAATTGGTTATATGTGTCTTAACTCTTTAGAGCCTGGGTTGTCACCAGTTTTGTTGTGCTGTTCTCAGATGCCTCTCAAAAGCATTTCTAATTCTGGAATCTGGAAAATTTGTTTGGTTTCTTTTGAAAACATGCAAAAAATGTCAATGAGCAACAAGAAATGTTTGAAAAAATACAAAAAATGTGTAAAAGTGAAAAAATGGTGAAAAGTTGTTGAAAATGAGCTGTGGGGAGATTATTAGATATAACTAAAACATGTTCAAAAATTGCGTCTAATTCTTAGTTATATTTTTAGAACTTTGTTATAATAGAAATCTATATATCATTTATTTTATTTGCAGCACGTTATTAAGGTCATATTCTTGTTTCCTTTGTTTTCTGGAAATGTTATTGTAATTTCTTTACTAATTTCTTCCTAATTTTTAAGGCCAATTCTTGTTTAGTTGTTCATCGCCTTCTTGCCATATTTTTGAAAGAAATAAGCCAATGTGCTCAGGTTTCAAAGGGTTAAGTGTGAGTTACACATGAATCTCTGTTCAGGTGTGTTCAGTCAAGAGTTAAGGGTAAATGATGCCGTGGCCCCGGGGCCGCTTTCACCAAACTAATAACCACACAAGCTACGACTCGTAATGTGATGTCATTCGACTTTGAACTTCACAAACACACACACACGTTAACCCCTTCAGTGCTCTGCTCAGGTGAAGTGTCAGTCTGTTTCACCTGGAAGTGAAGGGTTAATTAAAGGGTTAATTAAAGGTCAGCTGATGCTAAGGTGTAAATGTCACTTTTTATCATCATCACTAATTATTAATGTTGTTGATGCTGCCATTGCCACGGAAACAGTCCCAGTGAACATCTGGCTGTGTGTGTGTGTGTGTGTGTGTGTGTGTGTGTGTATAATACGAACAGATCAGAATCAATCGGCAGATTAATTGATGACTCATTTGGTGCTAACATGCTAACATGACTCTGAATAATTCAAACTGTTATCAGTTCTGTTGAACTTCCATCCATTTTCTTCCGCTTATCCGGAGTCGGGTCGCGGGGGCAGCAGCCTAAGCAGGGAAGCCCAGACTTCCCTCTCCCCGGCCACTTCGTCCAGCTCTTCCCGGGGACCCCGAGGCGTTCCCAGGCCAGCTGTGAGACATAGTCTCTCCAGCGTGTCCTGGGTCTTCCCCGGGTTCTCCTACCTGACCATTAGATGCCCGAGCCACCTCATCTGGCTCTTCTCAACGCGGAGGAGCAGCGGCTCTACTCCGAGCTCCTCCCGGATGACCGAGCTTCTCACCCTATCTCTAAGGGAGAGCCCAGCCACCCTACGGAAGAAGCTCATTTCGGCCGCTTGTACCCACAATCTCGTTTTTCGGTCACTACCCAAAGCTCGTGATTATAGGTGAGGATAGGAACGAAGATCGACTGGTAAATCGAGAGCTTTGCCTTTCGGCTCAGCTCCCTCTTCACCACGACAGATCGGTGCAGAGTCCGCAATACTGCAGATGCTGCAACGATCCGCCTTTCGATCTCCAGCTCCATCCTTCCCTCACTCGTGAACAAGACCCCGAGGTACTTAAACTCCTCCACTTGGGGCAGGATCTCATCCCTGATCCGGAGGGGGCACTCCACCCTTTTCCGGGTGAGAACCATGGCCTCCGATTTGGAGGTGCTGATTCTCATCCCAGCCACTTCACACTCGGCTGCGAACCGATCCAGTGAGAGCTGAAGGTCACTGCCTGATGAAGCCAACAGGACCACATCATCTGCAAAAAGCAGGGACCCAATCCTGAGGTCACCAAACCGGACCCCCTTAACACCCTGGAGCGCCTAGAAATTCTGTCCATAAAAGTTATGAACAGAATCGGTGACAAAGGGCAGCCCTGGCAGAGTCCAGCCCTCACCAGAAACAAGTCCGACTTACTGCCGGAAATGTGGACCAAGCTCTGGCACTGGTCATACAGTGAACGGACGGCCTGTATCAGGGGGTCCGAAACCCCATATTCTCGGAGAACCCCCCACAGGACTCCCTGAGGGACATGGTCGTATGCCTTATCCAAGTCAACAAAGCACATGTGGACTGTTTGGGCAACCTCCCATGCACCCTCAAGGACACTGCCAAGGGTCTAGAGCTGGTCCACAGTTCCATGACCAGGACGAAAACCGCATTGCTTCTCCTGAATCTGGGGTTTGACTGTCTGGCGGACCCTCCTCTCTAGTACCCCTAAAGAGATATTACCAGGGAGGCTGAGGAGTATGATCCTTCTTTAGTTGGAACACACTCTCCGGTCCCTCTTCTTAAAAAGAGGGACCACCACCCCAGTCTGCCAGTCCAGAGGCACTGTCCCTGATGTCCGTGCAATGTTGCAGAGTCTTGTCAACCACGACAGCCCCACAACATCCAGGGCCTTGAGGAACTCCGGGCGGACCTCATCCACCCCCAGGGCCCTGCCACCAAGGAACTTTTTGACCATGTCGGCAACCTCAGCCCCAGAGATGGAAGAGCCCACTCCCGAGTCTCCAGGCCCTGCTTCCTCACCGGAAGGCGTGTCGGTGGGATTGAGGAGGTCTTTGAAGTATTCCTTCCACTGATCCACAACGTCCAGAGGCGAGGTCAGCAGCGCCCCGTCCCTACCACACACAGTGTTGACAGAGCACTGCTTCCCCCTCCTGAGACGCTGGATGGTGGTCCAGAACCTCTTCGAACTTTGACTTCTAATAACATCGACTCACCTGATCACACCCAAACACTCTCAAACACACTTGAACAGACCTGATCAAACTTGAACACACCTGATCACAACTGAACACACCTGAACAGACCTGATCACAACCGAACACTCCCAAACATACCTGAACACTCACAAACACACCTGATCACACCCAAACACACCTGAACAGACCTGATCACACATGAACACACCTGAACACTCCAAAACACTCCTGAACACACCTGGTCACACATCAGCAGTCCTGAAAATACCTGAACACTCCTGAATGCTCCTGATCACACCTGATCACACCTGAACACTCCTAAACACTCCCAAATACACCTGTACACTCACAAACACACCTGATCACACCCAAACACAACTGAACACACCTGATCACAACTGAACGCTCCTGAACACACCTGTTAACTCCCAAATACACCTGATCACACCTGAACAATGCTGAACACACCTGAACACTCCCGAACACACCTGAACACACATCTGAACACTCCCAAACACACCTGTTAACTCCTGATCACACCTGATCACTGCTGAACACTCCTAAATACATCAGATCACACCTGAACATACCTGAACATACCTGAACACATCTGAACACTCCTGAACACACTTGAACACTCCCGAACACACCTGTTAACTCCTGAACACTCGTAAACGCTCCCAAATACACCTGTACACTCCTGGACATACCTGGACACTCCTGAAAACACCTGTTCACTCCTGACCACTTCTGAACTCTCCTCATCACAGCTAAATGTCTGCCTGTGCCACAAAAGCTTCAGATTTAGAGAGCAGACGCAGACTTAAAAATAAAATAATGCTTATTTAACAGTAATCTTCATTAGTCCATGTTAACGTTTTTTGGTCATTACTATCCTTTGTTAGTGTTTATAGTCTTTACTAGTCTTTGTGCTTGTTAGTCTTTTATGGTCTTTGTTAGTGTTTGATAGTCTTTTATGGTCTTTGTTAGTGTGTGATAGTCTTTTATGGTCTTTGTTAGTGTTTGATAGTCTTTTATGGTCTTTGTTAGTGTGTGATAGTCTTTTATGGTCTTTGTTAGTGTGTGATAGTCTTTTATGGTCTTTGTTAGTGTTTGATAGTCTTTTATGGTCTTTGTTAGTGTGTGATAGTCTTTTATGGTCTTTGTTAGTGTGTGATAGTCTTTTATGGTCTTTGTTAGTGTGTGATAGTCTTTTATGGTCTTTGTTAGTGTGTGATAGTCTTTTATGGTCTTTGTTAGTGTGTGATAGTCTTTGTAAGTCTTTGGTATTCCATTTTAGTTTTTGTTCATCTGACTTTTCTTCACAAGAGTAAATGTTAATCTCTAAATGTCTTTGTTAATCTTTGTTAATCTTTGCTTGTCTTTGTGTATATTTGCTAGTCGTTATTTGAATTTTTTAGTCTTTATTTGTCTGCGTTCGTCTATATTAGTCTATGTTAATGGTTAATCTTTATTAGTTCTGGTGAGTCTTTTTTAGTCTTAATTAGTCTTTGTTAGTCTTTATTTGTTTTAATTAGTCTTTGCTAGTCATTGTTTGTCTTTGCTGGTCTTTCTTTGTCTTTGTTAGTCTTCATTACTCTGTGTTAGTGTTTGTTAGTCATGATGAGCTGCATTTGTCTTAGTCTTGATGCGTCTTTGTCTTAATTAGTCTTTGCTAGTCTTTCTTTGTCTTTAACTTTAATATTTAGAAAGTTTTGATTTAAACCAACATGAAATAAATGACAGAAAGTAGCAGAAGTTTCCTGCAGGGAGAGAAAACTGTTTCCTCCAGACTGTCGGTGTGACTCGTGATCTAATCTCAATATTTAACATTTAAAACCCACCGAGTTAAATTTAATGCCAGTGAACGCACCGCCTCACATAGATGCTCAACTGACCCTCACACAGGTCAGAGGTCAAAGGTCAGGGCTGTGTTTACTTTCCTCTGGATGTTTGGAGCAACAACATCACCGTAAAAATGTCACTTTAAATGTCAGACCTGTGTGTGTTCAGGTGTGTGTGTGTGTGTAGGTGTTTAGGTGTGTGTGTGTGTGTGTGTGTGTGTGTGTGTAGGTGTTTAGGTGTGTGTGTGTTTGTGTATTCAGGTGTGTGTGTGTGTGTGTGTGTGTGTGTGCGTGTGTGTGTGTGTGTGTGTGGAGGTGTTCAGGTGTGTGTTCAGGTGTGTGTGTGTGTGTGTGTGTGTGTTCAGGTGTGTGTGTAGGTGTTCAGGTGTGTGTGTAGGTGTTCAGGTGTGTGTGTAGGTGTTTAGGTGTGTGTGTTCAGGTGTGTGTAGGTGTTCAGGTGTGTGTGTGTTCAGGTGTGTGTAGGTGTTCAGGTGTGTGTGTGTTCAGGTGTGTGTAGGTGTTCAGGTGTGTGTAGGTGTTCAGGTGTGTGTAGGTGTTTAGGTGTGTGTGCTCAGGTGTGTGTAGGTGTTCAGGTGTGTGTGTGTTCAGGTGTGTGTAGGTGTTCAGGTGTGTGTGTGTGTGTGTGTGTTCAGTCTGTCAGCTGGTGTTAAGTCACAGAGTCATCACCACAGTTTGTCCATGTTTAGTTTCACCGCTAAACACTCACAAACAGACCAATGGTGGGTTACTTGGGGACTATTTTCAGCAGCGGATTTATCCACATCATTTAGGTCTCTGATTGTGACACGTCAGTATTTGAGAAGCAGTGGTATTAATATGATACTGATTGGCTGAAACCTCCGCCCTCGCTCCCACTATAGAGCTCTGCTGCACGGTTGCTAGGAAACAGCCGGAGTCTGTGTTTTCCCTGTGATGTCAGCAAACAGTGACAGGAAGTGAGGTCGCAGCCGCTGTGAGTGAATCTGACAAATGATGGCTCTTCATCATCACGGCTATAAATAACTCTGCTGGTCTGGACTCTGGATGTGTGTTAAACGGTGTGTTTTGAGGGTTAATGAGGAAGAGACGGAGTTCACGGAAGACTGAGAGACACCATCTGTTACTCTGTGTGTGTGTGTGTGTGTGTGTGTGTGTGTGTGTGTGTGTGTGTGTGTGTGTGTGTGTGTCTTGCCGTGTTCACCTGCTCAGGTGTGTCTGGTCTCATGTTCAGGTGAGTCACATGAGATCAAACTGAGACGGTGACTTCAGACTGAAGCTGACTGCAGATCCTGATCAACTTTACTGCTTAAAGTATAAAAAGTTAAAGTAGCAGATGCAGACAGATCTCTTAAAAAAGGAAGAAATGAACACACCCCAAAACACTCGAAATTATATTAAAAAACAGAAAAAATTAAAAATTCTAAATTATTTTGAAAAGTAAAAAACAACCAAAAAACTAACATCAATAAAGAACAAAAAACCCTCAAAATTATATATATAACATTAGTTATTAATAATTAATTAAACATCACTGTCAGGGAACGTCAAACAGAGTGAACACGTGACGGTGACGGGGCGAGGACACGTCACTAACATGATGGAAGCGTGTTAGTAACAGTGAACACGTGAAGGTGACGGGGCGAGGACACGTCACTAACATGATGGAAGCGTGTTAGTAACAGTGAACACGTGAAGGTGACGGGGCGAGGACACGTCACTAACATGATGGAAGCGTGTTAGTAACAGTGAACACGTGAAGGTGACGGGGCGAGGACACGTCTCTCTGGTGTGCGGATGGTTTTTAGCTCCACGTTCATATTTTATTGAAGACGTCTGGTTGTTTTTGCTTCAGTGGAGCAGAAGAGTTCCTCTGTGTGCAGAGCTGAGTCAGCAGAGTCCTCACCTTCACCAACGGTACACCAGGTACACCAGGTACATCAGATACACCAGGTACACTAGGTACACCAGGTACACCAGATGCACCAGGTACACCAGGTACATCAGATACACCAGGTACACCAGATGCACCAGGTACACCAGGTACATCAGATGCACCAGGTACACTAGGTACACCAGGTACACCAGATGCACCAGGTACACCAGGTACATCAGATACATCAGATACATCAGATATACCAGGTACACCGGGTACACCAGGTACATCAGATACACCAGGTACACCAGGTACATCAGATACACCAGGTACACCAGGTACACCAGGTACACTAGGTACACCAGGTACACCAGATGCACCAGGTACACCAGGTACACCAGGTACATCAGATACATCAGATACATCAGATATACCAGGTACACCGGGTACACCAGGTACATCAGATACACCAGGTACACCAGGTACATCAGATACACCAGGTACACCAGGTACACCAGGTACATCAAATACACCAGGTACTCCAGTTTCTCCAGATACTCCAGAGACACCAGATACACAAGAATGTGAACGTTGTGTGAATGTTGTTTGCAGGTTGTGTGAATGTTGTTTGTAGGTTGTGTGAATGTTGTGTGTAGGTTGTGTGAATGTTGTGTGTAGGTTGTTATGTGAATGTTGTGTGTAGGCTGTTGTGTGAATGTTGTGTGTAGGTTGTGTGAATGTTGTGTGTAGGCTGTTGTGTGAATGTTGTGTGTAGGTTGTGTGAATGTTGTGTGTAGGTCGTGTGAATGTTGTGTGTACGTTGTGTGAATGTTGTGTGTAGGCTGTTGTGTGAATGTTGTGTGTAGGTTGTTGTGTGAATGTTGTGTGTAGGTTGTTGTGTGTAAGTTGTGTGAATGTTGTGTGTAGGTTGTTGTGTGGTGTTTGTGTGTAGGTTGTGTGAATGTTGTGTTTAGGTTGTGTGAATGTTGTGTGGGGTTTTTGTGTAGGTTGTGTGAATGTTGTGTGAATGTGTGAATGTTGTGTGTAGATTGTGTGAATGTTGTGTGTAGGTTGTGTGAATGTTGTGTGAATGTTGTGTGTAGGTTGTGTGAATGTTGTGTGTAGGTTGTGTGAATGTTGTGTGTAGGCTGTTGTGTGAATGTTGTGTGTAGGTTGTGTGAATGTTGTGTGTAGGTTGTTGTGTGAATGTTGTGTGGGATCTCTGGTTTCTCTTTGTCGACTTTGTTTCAGACTAAATTTTGAATGTTGATGTTTTATTCATGAGTTGGACAGCGGAGACATCTGAGCGTGTCCTTGACTCGTCCTCAGTGTCTCCAACATGCTCTCCGTGTCTCATGGCTTCTCTGAGGGAGCAGAGGGGTGTTCTGGGTGATTTAAGTCTAAAAAATAAATAAATAAAAAAGGAAATTTTATTCTTAAAAATGACCAAAAATAAAATGTAAAAAAAAAAGCCCAGATTTTTAAAGACAGAAAATCGCCCCATTTTTTTCTTTAAAAATGCCAAAAGAATTAAGAATAAAATGCACAAAATCTTTTCTAAAAAACTCTAAGACACGAAGATTTCTTCAAAAATTGCCCAAATCAAGCTGGTAACAGTCGGATGGTCGTTTCGTTTTTTTGGCAGATTTGGTCTGAAGCGAGGACTCGTCAGACCTCTTCGTTCCTTTTATGTTGTTTCTGAGTTTATGTCGAAGATTTCACTTTGAATAATCGAGGTACTTTCGGAATATTTACCGATAAATCTGCTGATCGACTCATTGATCATTCGCTCTGTGTGTGCGTGCGTGTGCGTGCGTGAGTGTGTGTGTGTGTGTGTGTGTGTGAGAGTGTGTGTGTGCGTGCGTGCGTGCGTGTGTGTGTGTGTGTGTGTGTGTGTGTGTGTGAGTGCGTGTGTGTGTGTGTGTGTGTGTGTGTGTGTGTGTGAGAGAGAGTGTGTGAGTGCGTGTGTGTGTGTGTGTGTGTGTGAGTGCGTGTGTGTGTGTGTGTGAGAGAGAGAGTGTGTGTGTGTGTGTGAGTGCGTGTGTGTGTGTGTGTGTGTGAGTGCGTGTGTGTGTGTGAGTGCGTGTGGATGGGATTACATGGCCCAGGGTTTATCTCTGCTCAGAGAGGATTATGGGTAGGATGAGCTGGTGACTCTCCTGTTCTCTGATTGGCTGATGCTGGCCCCTCCCGCTGCTGTGGACACACTCATAAAATCTGGTCTGGAGTCAGTTTATGAGTTAACCCTTTGAAGCCTGGAGCCACAGCACTTTTAACCCTTTGAACGCTCAACACACTGGTGTGATTTCTTCTTAAAACACAGAGAAAAAAGGCAGCGAGCAAAGTGGCGAGAAATGTCCTGTTAATTAAGAAAAAAGGGGGGGGGGCAATGACACTGCATTGTAAAAGCTAAATAATAATCATTATTCACTGAATGCATCTTGCATCAACATCACTAAAAATTCATGTTTCACGTCACATAAATGTTCGGCTAATTCTCCTGAAATCTTCACTGTGATGTCAGTTCATGTTTTTTTTTCTTAAATTTTGGTGACTGTGAAAGCAGTCTTAAATTGCATCACTTGTGGCATCTTAAAAAGTCTTCCATCCCACTTTATCAAGCTACAGAAAGCCCGTGTGTAGGGCTGCAGCTATCGAATATTTTAGTAATCGAGTATTCTACTGAAAATTCCATCGATTAATCGAGTAATCGGATGAAATATATTTTTGTTTAGTTAAAGAGCAATTATAAATAAACATGAGACAAT
Organism: Plectropomus leopardus; assembly: GCF_026936395.1. NCBI lineage: Eukaryota > Metazoa > Chordata > Actinopteri > Perciformes > Serranidae > Plectropomus > Plectropomus leopardus. The sequence continues at coordinate 624,289 of NC_142188.1, read as the reverse complement.
AAGACATTTCACCTAACAATGAACCATTGGTTTCCTTTTTAACTACCCAGTTAGCTTTATTATGTTTTTATTTTCCACCCTCATCACTCTGCAGCGCTGTGTTTGTACAGATTAAATAAAGCCTGTATGAAAGGCACGTCAGCCACGCATCCACAGTAGTCATAATTAATAGAAACCTAGCCCTCCGCAGGGCTAACGTTATGTTAGCAAGGTACAGTAACGGTAATCTCATTAATTAGCGCTATGTTAACTTCATTTTGCCTCGTCTCGGGTGACGGTTCTCCGCTCTCGGAGTAAACAGGGGGCCTTCGGTGGAGATGCTGCAGCATTGAAGACGTACTGTTGTGGTATGCAAGCGCTGTCTCACAGTGAATACACGCAGCAGTGTTCGCCTTGGTGTCCAGCTTGAAATGTTCCCACACTTTTGACATTTTCTGCCTTTTCTTTGTGCCTTTCTCTTCGCTTTCGTCGCCTTCTTCGTCGTTACCTCTTCATCCGTGGTTAAAACCAAACATATCCGCCGCCTCTTTTTTATTCCTTTACGTGCGTGACGGCCGCGCGTTGTGCCGCATTAAAAGTAGTCCGGGCGAAATACCATGCTTTGAGCTGGCAAAATCAAACGATTCCTCGAGGCAGAGAAAATTCCTCAATCATTTTTTGTAATCGAGTTACTCGAATTATTCGAGGAATCGTTTCAGCCCTACCCGTGTGTGTCATTTTTTTGGTTTTATTTTAGCACTTTTGCCTCCAGGCAATTTCCTGTTGCTTTTTTCTTTTGTTTTGATTTTGTTTTCATTTTTTTGGTAAGTTTCTAGGAACTTTTCTTAAATCTTAGTAATTTTTTGGTTGCTTATTGCCTCTTTTCCATGTTTTTGAGAGAAATCAAACCCATTTGCTCAGATTTGAAAGGGTTAATGCAGACACAGACCCTGCACTGATAGTACTGACTGATAGTACTGTTAGTACTGGTAGTACTGGTAGTACTGGAAGTACTGGTAGTAGTGCTGATAGTGTACAGGTTAAGAGTGGTTGTGTTTGAGTCATGTGACTGTGTGCAGCTGGATCCACAGTGACTGACGGTTGAAAGGCATTGTGGGAAACGTAGTAGGCGAGCAGCTGCAGTCGAGGTGATCATCTGGATTATTATCAATAACTTTGTCTGGAAACTGATTTACGAACGTGAATTTAAACTTTAAATTTCATTTTATCGATAATATAATTAGTGATAATCTCACAGACAGACACAGACGGACGGATGGACAGAGAGACGTACGGACAGGTGGACAGGTGGACAGACAGTTTCCTGTTTTCTGGGTGCAATCAGTGGATTTCCCAGCATGCCATCTGCTGCAGTTTGACCTTCAGTTGGAGCGGAGTGTGTTGTTCAGGTTGTCAGCTGGACGCTTCGCCGAGTTGTTCGTCCTGACGGACAGACGGTGTGTGTGTGTGTGTGTGTCTGTGTGTGTGTGTGTGTGTGTGTGTGTGTGTGTGTGTGTGTGGGGGGGGGGGGGCAGCAGTTAGTTTTCGCTCAGATTTAAATTAAAGCAGCAGCTCTGTTGATTCTGCTGTCGTCTGTTCAGAGGAAACGCAGCAGTGATTCTCAGTACTTTAACTAAACACACACACATACACACACATACACACACACATGCACACACAATCACACACGCACACACATGCACGTACACACATGCATGCATACACACATGCACACACACACATACACACACATGCATGCATACACACACAATCACACACACACACACGTGCACACACATGCACACATAAACACACACACACATGCACACACAAACACACACACATGCATATGCATGCACAAACACACCTCCATCTCCCAGTGGCATCATGTGTCAGAGTGTGATTTTAGACAGCATACCAGCATCACAGAAACTAAAGAGGTTTAACAAAACAGCGTGAGCCTCCAGTGTGACACGTAACATACGTGTCAGCAGCTCTTTGTAAACAATAACAAGGACATCACATGTCAATAACAATCATGTATCGTCTCTGTTGTATGGCGGCTGATCCTGCAGGGTCCGGAGCTCCTGGACCTCACTGTTCTCACTCTTTTGGGAAAAACTTTTGGGGGATTTTTAAAGAACACATTTTAGTGTTTGGTTGTTTTTTTTTCTTTCAAAGTTTGGCAATTTTTAAAGAAAACAGTTTGGTGTTATTTTTTTCGTACAAATGTTGGTGATTTCATTTATCATGAAACACTTTTAGCATTTTTCTTTCAAAATAATATTTGAGTGATTTTTTTTCCTTCAAAATGGTGATTTTTTTTGTTTTGTTTTTTTAGGGGGATTTTTTTTAAAGAAAGCTTTTTGGTGTCTTTTTTCTTAAAAATGTGGCTATTTGGGGACTTCCGGTGACGTCATGCTTTGAGACACACGCACGGGGTGTTTGCTCCCTAAAAATTCAGCCGTGGTTGGCTGTTTAGAAGGTTAAAAAGCAGTAATTTGAGTAAAATTGTGCGGCGAAAAGTTAGTGGATGAAAATGACATCGTCTAAAGTTAGAAGGAACATGGGGAAACATCAAGAATCACATGAACGAGACAGCGACAAAAAGAGGCCGCCATCTTTCCCAGAGGAGTCGTGCGGAAACGTGAGCATAATGGACGTGGCGGAGATTCTCCGAGAATTGAAGGAGTTAAGGCAAGAGAATCAAAACTCGTTCACTGAAACTAAAGCTTCATTAATGAGGCTAGAAGAGTCGGTAACGGATCTTGGACAGCGTCTGGCGAAGTTGGAGCAGAGAACAACAGAGACGGAGTCTAGAGTCAGTGCAGCAGAGGACGCTGGCCAGCGGCATGAGAGAGTGCTTCGACACCTGGTGAGACGGGAGGCGATGCTCGCTAACTTGTGTGATGACCTGCAGAACCGTATGCGCTGCAACAACCTGCGAATTTATCAAATCCTGGAAGACAGTGAGAAAAACGATATGGTTGGTTTTGTGAAACAACTAATTAAAACCACACTGCAGCTCCCGTCGGAGAGGAATCTACAAATTGAGAGAGCACACAGGTCTTTGGGGCTCAAACCAGCCAACTCAGCTCCGCCGCGCTCCATAATTGTGAGATTTCTGGACTACTCAGAGAAGGAAGCGGTGCTGCGGCAAGCCTGGGCGCAGAAGCAAGTTACTTTCCAGGGTCAAGTCATACACTTTGATCAAGATTATTCGCCAGAAGTACAGATGAAAAGAGCGCGGGTGTGTCAGGTGATAAAACAGCTGAAGGAAAAAGGGATCCAGACCAGATATCGCTTCCCAGCTCAGCTGAGAATCAACCTGGAGTCTGGAGCAAAAACATTTCCAACTCTGATCGAGGCCCTACCGACCCTGAGGGATCTGGGCATCTCCGTGCAGGTGAGCGACAGAGAGAAGATGGAGCGGGAGCTCTCCAAGGAGTCGTGGCAGAGGCAGGGGAACGGGAGAGGAGGAGGAGGAGGAGGAGGAGGAGGAGGAGGAGGAGAGTCTCTGTCAGATGTGGACTTGTGGTCTTTATTGCAGGACTGAAATAACAACAATTGTGCTCAGGTATCTGATTTTTGTAACTCATTGTTATTACTGACAAGAGTAAATGTGAAATGGCTATATTCAATCCACTAAGAGACTTTTGATGCAGCTAACCATGCTGATAAACATTTATATGTGTTTGTGAAAGATAGTTATGGGAGGGGGGAGTAAAACACTTTTTTTTTTCTTTTCATGATATCACCCAGGACAGGGTTACAATCTCACCAGAGAGCTTGTGCTTCTCTGTGGTATGTGATTTGGATGGCACTTAGTGCATGTTCCCCAGAGAGGTTAAAAAGTCACCACTCTCTGCCTATATTACAACAAGGGCTGGGTACAGCTTTGCAACCAGCGGGACTTTTGGAAGTCAGACCTGTTCATTTAGTTCATTTAGTTCTTCTGAGTTTTCTTGTAAACAGTTTTTATATCCTTGACATGTTAGTTAGGTCCACACATGATAACGATATTAAACTCCAGTTATTGATCGTGACAAGAAGAGTTAATTTAGGAGGTGGAAGGAGAGGGCGATTAGGGAATTGGAAGAAAATTGTACCGACGATGATATTAATACATGACAAGTCTAAGTGTTGTTTCTTACAATGTTAAAGGAATTAATCACCCCATAAAGAGAAAAAAGATCTTAGGTCAGTTGAAAAAATGTAATTGCTCAATAGGTTTATTACAGGAAACTCATCTGAATGAGATAGAACACAGGAAATTAAGAAGGGAGTGGGTTAATCAGGTGTTCTATGCTTTTTGTCCAAATGGTAAAAAGAGGGGGGGTGGCGATCCTGGTTAACCGATCTGTTGGTCTCGCAGTACAAAGGGAACTGAAAGATAACCAGGGCAGATACATTGCAGTTATAAGAACAATAGGAGGAGTGGACTTTACAATTATGAATGTTTATGCTCTGAACGAGGATGACCCCACCTTTTTCAAAGACATAGCGTCCATATTAGCAAAGGATGCTAAGGGTACAGTAATTCTGGGAGGAGATTTCAACTGTGTCCTCAATTCGAAAATTGATAAATTCCCAGATGAACAGAGACCCCCCAGTAGGAAATCTAAAGCAGCAACATTTTTGTTAGAGGAGCTAGGGCTTGTTGATTGTTGGAGAGCTATGAACCCAAAAAGAAAGGATTTCACATTTTTATCTTTGGTACATAGAACATATTCTAGAATCGACATGATTTGCATCTCTAAACAGAGTCTTCATAAAGTCGAGGATTGTACTATAGAGCCTATTACTCTATCTGACCATGGCCCGGTCAGGATGAAACTGAATTTAGGCTTTGGAAGACATTTCAAGTACTGGAGATTAAATGTTTCAATGTTAACAGATCCAACTGTACAACAACAATTGAGACAGACCATAGAAGAATATTTTGAAATCAATGATAATGGTTCAGTATCGCCTTCCACTATGTGGGATGGAGCGAAAGCTGTACTGAGAGGTAAATGTATTGAAATAGCTGTTAAGTTAAACAGACAAAGACAGGAAAGAGAGAAACAGTTGGAAAATGATTTAAAAAGATTAGGGGATGAACATAAGATAACTGGTGATGAGAACATCTTGAACCAACTACAGGCCTGTAAAAGGGCTTTAGATGATTTACTCACACAAAAAGCGGAAGGAGCACTTGGATATACAAGGCAAAAATATTATGAGAATGGAAACCGAGCTAGCCGTCTGCTTGCCTTTCAATTAAGAAAAGAACAATCAAACCGTATCGTACCTAGAATAAAACATCCTGTTTCTCTTACTGAGGTATCGCATCCAGTAGAGGTGGCAGAGGCATTTAAAACATTTTATAAAAACCTTTATGACTCACCGGATCAGGCTCATGATGTGAAGAAAATTGAAGAAATGTTTAAAAATATTAATTTGATAAATATGACTAAACTAGAAGCTGAACAGCTGACGACCCCAATCACAGAGAGTGAAATAGAAGAAACTATTAAAGCCTCAAAAAACAATAAGTCCCCTGGAACCGATGGTTTTTCGTGTGAATTTTACAAAAATTTTTTGAAGGAGCTTGTGCCCAAACTTTGTGATGTCTTCAATTATGCTTTAAAGGAAAACGACCCGCCTAAAAGCTGGTCGGAGGCCATTATAACAGTAATTCATAAAGAGGGGAAGAACCCACTAGAGTGTGGCTCGTACAGGCCTATTAGCCTGCTTGGAAATGATGTCAAAATTCTTAGTTCTATTTTAGCAACTAGAATGCAGAAACATTTAGGGAAATTAATTAACCATGATCAGACCGGATTTATACCAGGACGTCAGGGAGCTAATAATATTAGAAGGGCCTTAAATTTACAATCAATAGCGAAAGATTCCGTTCATCCTTCCATGCTTCTCAGTCTTGACTCTGAGAAAGCATTCGATAGGGTTGATTGGGCATATTTAAATTACACATTGGAACAAATGAGGTTGGGTATTACATTCATTAATTGGATTAACACTTTAAATAGAGACCCAGTGTCCAGGGTTAGAGTAAACGGTCACTGCTCTGACTTTTTCAAACTTAAGAAAGGGGTGCGGCAAGGAAATCCGGTCTCACCTATATTGTTCGCATTAAGCATTGAGCCTCTGGCTGAACTGATTAGAAGGAATGATCAAATAGAGGGGATAGTAGATGGGGGGGCATGGTACATAAAATTTTGTTGTTTGCGGACGATGTCCTCTTATTTATAAAAAATCCAGCATCTTCTGTACCTGCTCTTATGCAAAGCTTAAGAAATTACGGTGAAGTCTCAGGATATAAGATCAATCAAGATAAATCCGAAGCAATGATGATTTCAGGAAGCTGGCCCAAACAACTAGATAAACAGGTGAAATTTAAGTGGTCAAAAGAGGGCTTTAGGTATCTGGGGGTCATCCTGAATCACCATTCTTGTCAATTATACAAGGCTAATTACGACAGTCTTTTTATTCAGATCAAAAAAGGTTTGGATAGGTGGGAGATGCTTCCCCTATCTTTGATAGGTAGAGTAGAGACGATCAGAATGAATGTTCTGCCGAGGTTGCTGTTTCTTTTCTGTGCTCTTCCTATTACAGTCCCTATGTCTGCATTTAAGTTCTTGGACAAACTTATTTCCAAATTCATTTGGCAGAATAAGAGAGCCAGAGTGAGGCTCAGAATTATTTACTCGCTCAAGGAGAGGGGTGGCTTATCCTTACCTCATCTCATAAATTATTACTGGGCATCACAGATTAGGATATTAGTGTCGTGGATTAGGTCTGATATAA
>NC_142188.1:570000-615000 GCF_026936395.1 Plectropomus leopardus | reverse complement strand
TCTGTAAAAACCAGTAGAACATGTGATTGATATGTTATTAGCGTGTTATTGTAATATTGAGTGTCAGCAGGATGTGCTGCTGTTAGCATGTTAGCTCGTGTTAGCTCCGCTGTGTCACTCACATTAGCAGGCTAACGCTGCCATGCTAACATGACCTCATTCAGATCAATGAAGCTGCACTTCCTGTTCTGGAAACAAATTGAGATCAATGTGTCGCCTGAGGCTCACACACACACACACACACACACACACACACACACACACACACACACACACACACACACACACAGCACTTGCGAGGACCGTCACTGGTGTCCTCCTTGTGATTTGTTTCGTCCGTTCTGTAACTCGTGAGGACAAATGTATTTGTGTGAGATGTTTGTGAGGACTGTTTGTGTGACTCTACCTGCACTGTGGAGACATTTTCCTAAAATTTTTGAAATCTCCTAAAATCCTCAAAATTTTTTAAAATCCCTGCAATGTCTAAAAGTCCTAAACATGTCCTAAAATCTTAGAAACATCCTACAATTTTACACATTTCCTAAAGTCCTTGAAATGTTGTAAATTCCTGGAAATGCCTTAAAATTGTAGAAACGTCCTAAAACCATTGAACCTTCCTGAAATCCCAGGAGCGTCCGGTCCACCTGCATTACGGGGACATTTTTTTCAGCGTGTCCTCACAGTGTGTGTCTGGTCCTCACAAACACAGAAAAGCAGGAGCACTGAACAGACACACGTGAGGCGTGTGCGTGGAGGAGGCGTGTTTGATGCTGATGAGGGGCGACCGCGCATCGATCTGCACACGCAGAGAGAGAGAGAGAGGGTGACAGTGCTGACAGAGTCCAGTCGTGGTCGTGGCGTTGTGGTCGGAGGTTGGCGGGCGATTGGCGGGCGCCGTTTTCTAACTCTTGCTCTGCTGGCAGGACTGACAGACGACAGGAAGGAAGGAAGTCGGGCCCAGGATGACGAGCGCGGCCCCGGCCAGGAAGCCGTACCGTAAGGCTCCGCCGCAGCACCGTGAGACGCGCCACGCCCTGCCCGCCGCTCCGCCTCCACCTGCGCCACAGCCCGACATTAGCCAGGTAAACTTACACACTTTAAACACACCTTCACCCTCCCTGCAGCACTCCGCCGCCGCCCCCAAACGGCGGCAGCGTGGCGGATCTAGGCATGGCGTCCCGCCTTCGCCGCTCCTGCTCTCTGAGAGCGAGCTGGACGTGTCCAGTCTGTCCAGCCTGGAGCTCTGCATCCCGCCCCCGCCACTTTTCAGCAGCCGCCAGCCCCACCGTCTCAGGACCACGGCGGTGGGCGTCACTACCAGTCCTCGCTGTGCAGCCGGCGGTGAAGGTGTCCGCAGCCCCGCAGCAGCCAGGAAACACTCCCCTGTCCGCAAAGGAGACCACCACGGCCGCACGCAGACTACCGCGCCGCCGAAGAGCATCCTGAAGCAGCCGGCATCGCTAGGCGTCCAACGCGCCTATGACATGATCAGGAAGTCCAAGTCCGTGGAGCTGCTGGACGACAGCCGGCGGCGTGGTGGCGCCACCCACCAGCTGCCGACCCGCTCCCTGGACCGGTCGGATCAGCGGGCGGCAAGCTCACGGCGGTCCTCGGACCCGCCGTCGCCCTGCCGGCCGGACTGGAACTGGAGGATGCAGGTCCTGGAGGAGAAGGTCCGCTTCTCCAACTTCCTGGACGAGATCACCTCCCGCGTCCTGAGCCCCGCCCACCTCACGCTGCTCGGTAGGACGCCGTCCGGCGAGCAGGGAAGCCCCGCCCCCCAGCGCCGCCGCCCCACCCACAGGAAACCAAGCACGGAGGGGCCGTCCGCCGACCGGACGCGGCGCTGGGACGACTGGGTGGCGTCTCTGCGGCGGTCTGGAGGGAGGTACACGCCCCTGCAGGAGGAGCAGGGTGACATCACAGAGGGGGCGGGGCCTGAAGAGGAGCTGCTGAAGGTAAACAGAGGAGCAAAGAAGGAGGTGAAGGAGACGGAGGAGACGCAGAGACACAAACACAGACTTCCTGTTTCTAATCTCATGTCTCACAGTAAGGTAGGTCCTCCCCCTCCTCCTCCCCCACCTCCTCCCCCTCCTCCTGCCCCTGCTCCTGCTCCTGCTCCTCCCCCTCCTCCTCCCCCTCCTCCTCCTGCTCCTGCTCCTCCCCTCCTCCTCCCCTCCTGCTCCTCCCCCTCCTCCTCCTCCTTCTCCTCATGGTGATGGATGTTCAAAACATCAGCATCATGTGACCTCACAGCATCACGTGACCTCACAGCATCGTGTGACCTCACAGCGTCGTGTGACCTCACAGCGTCGTGTGACCTCACAGCGTCGTGTGACCTCACAGCGTCGTGTGACCTCACAGCATCGTGTGACCTCACAGCGTCGTGTGACCTCACAGCGTCGTGTGACCTCACAGCGTCGTGTGACCTCACAGCATCGTGTGACCTCACAGCGTCGTGTGACCTCACAGCATCGTGTGACCTCACAGCGTCGTGTGACCTCACAGCATCACGTGACCTCACAGCGTCGTGTGACCTCACAGCGTCGTGTGACCTAGAAAAGACTAAAAGTGTTCCCACTGCAGTTTGGACAAATGTCTTTGCAGTCGCCTGAATTATGTCCTCTGCCAGCGTGAAAGCGTTTTTAGCGATAAGTGGGTTAGTGTTTTCTAAACGTGTCTCCATGAGGCGTGTTTTGTGTCGGGGTTCGCTTGTTCATGTCAGTTGTAATTTGCACATTCGAGGGTTAACAGAAACTCGTGACTTGGTGACGTCAGACTGAAGTTTCCTCTCAGACGCCAAAAATCAAACGGTTTCGTGTCCTCCTTCGACTTTGACTGATGAATCAAGTCTGAAGACGTCTTCATTAAACTCCCAGAATGCATCAGTGTGGCAGGCGGCAGATGAGACGGGCTTTTCCTCTCCATGCGCTCTGATATTGATCACCGATAACGATATTGATCACCGATAATGAGGCTTCAGCTAAATGACAAAGTGTCTCTGACCGATCAGCAGAGCGGGAACCTGCAGCCGCACAACGCAGCCGTCTGATTGGCCCGTTAGCCGCTGAGTCATTGATTTTGGGGCTCTGCAGGCGATCGATCAGCCGAGAGGATCCATCATGTGGAAACCCCGCTGCATGCTGGGAGAGAACGTCGAAAGGATCGATGCAGAAACAGGAACACGCGTCCGTCTGTGTGACGGCGTCTCAGCCACAGCCTCTGACCGCTCACATGGCGGTCATGTGATCGGTCGTGTGATCAGTCGTGATCGGTCGTGTGATCAGTCATGTGATCGGTCGTGTGATCAGTCATGTGATCGGTCGTGTGATCAGTCATGTGATCGGTCGTGTGATCAGTCATGTGATCAGTCATGTGATCGGTCGTGTGATCAGTCATGTGATCGGTCGTGTGATCGGTCGTGTGATCAGTCATGTGATCGGTCGTGTGATCAGTCATGTGATCGGTCGTGTGATCGGTCGTGTGATCAGTCATGTGATCAATCGTGTGATCGGTCGTGTGATCAGTCATGTGATCGGTCGTGTGATCGGTCGTGTGATCAGTCATGTGATCAGTCGTGTGATCAGTCATGTGATCGGTCGTGTGATCGGTCGTGTGATCAGTCATGTGATCAGTCGTGTGATCAGTCATGTGATCGGTCGTGTGATCGGTCGTGTGATCGGTCATGTGATCGGTCGTGTGATCGGTCGTGTGATCGGTCGTGTGATCGGTCGTGTGATCGGTCATGTGATCGAGTCCCGGGAAAACCCTGAAGAGAGACACTTGTCATGAAAACAGAAGAGTTTTTAATTCCAGTCAAGTTGTTGGAACGTAGTCAATCGATCAATCCTCATAATCAATAATAAATTCGTGATCTGTTTCCATCGATAGGCGGAGGTCACAAGACCCATCAGGCTCCGGTTCATTCTGATCCAAACTTTAACCCTTTGAAACACAAAGTGTCTGGATTTCTTTCTTTTTTCAAAAATGTAAAGAAAGAAAAAAAAACTCAAAAATTAGCAAAAAAATTTGGAAAAAAAGTAAATACATTTTAAATAATTAAAAAGAGAATAAAATTAGAAAAATAATAATTATCTTTATTTGCTTTGTATTTAAATGATCACTGATAAATGAATTAAAATGTGTTCTCCTTTGGCTCCGCTGCTGATTTTATTTGTCCATTTTTTAACTTTAACTTTAACTTTTTAAAAAAGTTGCAGGGAACTTTCTGAATTTGATGCTGAAAGTTTCAGTTTAGATTAAACGTTTGCTAAAGTCACTTAAACAAAGTTTTGTTTTGAAATTTGTTATATTCCAAATTTTAAATTTTAACAGAAATATTTTCATTTCTATTGTAAATGCATATCGATTCCAAATATCAGTTATTGGCCTCAGTAAGTACTAATATTCAGTATCAGTATCAGCCCTGAAACAACAGTATCTGTCTGCTCCTAATTATTAAAAAACTACTTTATAAACCAAAAATCTGAAAATATACAAGTGTAAAAAAATTTTAATTGCAACTATTTTTCTGATCATTTGTCACGACAAAAAACCGCTTCATGTTTCCAGCCTCTCGTGTTAACCGAGTGTGTGACGACGTGCTGCTTTTTCTTTGAATTCTTTTCATTATTTAAATGTATTTAAACCTTTTTGCATGTGTACTTTTACTTTTAATACATGAATACATTTTCCCCGAAATCAGATTTATTTAACAGCAGGTCAGTTTCTCTCCTGCAGGACTTCTTCTTCTTCTTTCAGTCTTTTTTTTGGCGTGGAGTGTTTTTGCAGTCTTTGCACTCGGCACTAAGCCTGTCCTTATTTGGAGTTCAGGGGGCGTGGCCTGCTGACAGGTGACTGATGATCCCTGAGCTCACCTGCTCAGCAGAGTTTAAGCTTCGGAGCGTTTGATGCTTCTGGACTCGACTTCTCTCATGTTTTTATTCTGATGATTATAATTATTGTAATTATGGAGGAAATGTAACGGAGCGTTTCTGCGTGAGGCTCAGTGTGTCGCTGGAATGAGACTTTTTCTGCGCGAAGCGTTTGTCGTAACGTTTGCTGTAACGCTGACTTTGTGTGTGTGTTTTTGTTTCAGGAGGTGTTATCAGACTCCGACCGGATCAGGTGAGACTCTGTTTTCTGTCTGTTATTCAAATAATAATCAAATGATTTTCACCGGACCACGGCGGCTCCCATCGAGCAGAAACGCTTCATGTTGCAGTAATAATAATAAAAAATTTAAATAAAATTCTAATAATAATAATGAAAATAATCATAACAATAATTTAATTTAGTTTTTTTCATTTACTTAAAAAAAATATTCATGATTTAAAACCAGGGACATGATGATGGGTGTTTCGTGCCGTCAGAGGTCGCCGCGGCCCTCGATGTGCGGTCAGAGTTTGGTGATAAACGTCTGAATATTTGAGGATATTTTCACGTTTTCTGCTGTGAACTGAGATAGCGAGAGAAGAATAATCGACGGACGTCTCTGATCAAACACTCATAAATCTCACGAGTCATGAATGTGTGAGCGCAGACAGGAAGTGCTCTCAGGAAAAACGCCGCTGATTTTCAGACTAAAAGCAAACAGAAAATCGTACGAAAGAAATAAAAATACTTTATAAACTGTGTTTGCGTCACATCAGTGATCAGCGAGAGGAACGAGTCCCAAATCTCTGTTTGTGATCTGAATCAACAGCTGTGATCTCAGTTTGTGGTTATATTCAGGGCTCCCGCCGTCATGGAAAACCTGGAAAAGTCATTGAATTTCACAGTCATATTTTCCAGGCCTTGAAAAGTCATGGAACTATTAAAATCCATTCAAAAGTTTTGGAAAAATCCTGGAAATGTGTGTTGTAAATTAAATGGCATTAATGCAACATAATGCTGAATTTAAGGCATTTTTTATTGATTTTGAAATTAAAACAAAATTTCCTTTTTTTCATTTATTTTTAATGCATTTATTTATTTTAAGAAAATGGGTTTGGAAAGCATGTTTTCCTAAAAATCTCCCGAAATGACGTCATCATAGTCAGAAAATGTAAAAACAGAAATCATTGTTGGATTTTTAATTTTCGGAGGGTCCTTGAACTCGTTTTTTGGGGACGCTGAAATGATGTGTTTGAGTTGTGCAAATAGAGACATACTTTGGGTCCTTGAAAGTCATGGAAAGTTTTGAAATTTGTCCATGAACAACTTGAAAAGTGACCTCCGACACTCTGACGTGGCGTCGCTTCGGCGTCCTGACCGCTCACTGTGACCTGAGGAACGTGATGTTTGTGACGCGGCGCCGAGCTGCCACGGCCTCACGTGACCTCTGACCTCTCCTCCCATTACCCAGAATCCTCCAGCAGCAGAATGAGGACCTGCAGCGCCGCCTTTCGCTCTCCAACCACAAGATGGAGGCCATGGAGGCGGAGTTTGACGGCAGCCGTCACTACATGGAGGCGGAGCTCAGCCGGACCCGAGACGACCTGGACAAGATGAGGGACAAGTTCCGCAGGTGAGGACACCACATCTGAGAGGGCGGGGTTAAACAGGCGCTGCTGATTGGCCGGTGCACTGGATGATGTCAGTAAATCGACTCGGCAGCCTGAGAACGCGTTGGCGCCGTCCGTTTGTAATGAACACGGATACGTTTCAGGTGCTCGTTGTCATAGAGACGATACTTCCTGTTCCTGCAGCGCTGCGGTTGATAAAGCTATGACTCGACTGATTAACTTTGACTCAACTTTAAGTCGACTGTGACTCAACTTTAACCCGGCTTTGACGCGAAATTAACTCAACTTTGATTAACTCGAGGTCAACATTAACTCGGCTGTGACTCAAGATTAACTCGGCTTTGGCAGAACTTTAACTCAGGTGTGACTTGACTGAAACTCGGCTGTAACTCAACTCCGCTGTGATTCCGTGTGACTCTGTTGTAAATGACCAGTGACTCGGCTGTAAATGACCAGTGACTCGGCAGTGACTCGGCTGTAAATGACCAGTGACTCGGGAGTGACTTGGCTGTAAATGAGCAGTGACTTGGCTGTAAACGAGCAGTGACTCGGCTGTAAATGAGCAGTGACTCGGCAGTGACTTGGCTGTAAATGAGTAGTGACTCGGCTGTAAATGAGCAGTGACTTGGCTGTAAACGAGCAGTGACTCGGTTGTAAATGAGCAGTGACTCGGCAGTGACTTGGCTTTAAATGAGCAGTGACTTGGCTGTAAATGAGCAGTGACTCGGCTGTAAACGAGCAGTGACTCGGCTGTAAACGAGCAGTGACTCGGCTGTAAATGACCAGTGACTCGGCAGTGACTCGCCTGTAAATGAGCAGTGACTCGGCTGTAAATGAGCAGTGACTCGGCTGTAAATGAGCAGTGACTCGGCTGTAAATGACCAGTGACTCGGCTGTAAATGAGCAGTGACTCGGCTGTAAACGAGCAGTGACTCGGCTGTAAATGACCAGTGACTCGGCAGTGACTTGCCTGTAAATGAGCAGTGACTCGGCTGTAAATGACCAGTGACTCGGCAGTGACTCGGCTGTAAATGACCAGTGACTCGGCTGTAAATGACCAGTGACTCGGCAGTGACTTGGCTGTAAATGAGCAGTGACTCGGCTGTAAATGAGCAGTGACTCGGCTGTAAACAAGCAGTGACTCGGCTGTAAACGAGCAGTGACTCGGCTGTAAACGAGCAGTGACTCGGCAGTGGTGGACCGGTGGGTGTGAAGAGGTGCAAACAGGAAGTGAGAATCGAAGGTTTAAATGAAGTGAAGGTGTTTGTGTGTCTGTTTGTCCCATGGGGGCGACTGAGCGTGCTCAGTAACCCTCTCCTGTCTGGTCCCGCCCACAGACTCCAGAACAGCTACACGGCATCTCAGAGAGCCAATCAGGACCTGGAGGAGAAGCTCCACGCTCTGGTAATCTTTCTTCTTCTTTGTTGGTTAACAGTGAAATCGAAACCGTCCTGGTGTGACGACCAATCGGAGAGCTCTGTCACTTTGGGCGCATGTTTCAGCCAATCAGAGCTCGGAGCTGAAAAACTGTCCTGAAAATAAAAACACAGATAAAAATAAAAAAAAACATGGATAAAAAAAATATTATTCATTTTTAGTGTTAAACTGATCAAAACCTGACGGCTGTCTGCTGCTGTGTGTGTGTGAGTGTGTGTGTGTGTGTGTGTGTGTGTGTGTGTGTGTGCGCGCGTGTGTGTGTGTGTGTGTCTGTGTCTGTGTCTGTGTCTGTGTGTGTGTCTGTGTGTGTCTGTGTCTGTGTGTGTGTGTCTGTGTCTGTGTGTGTGTGTGTGTGTGTCTGTGTCTGTGTGTGTGTGTCTGTGTCTGTGTGTGTGTGTGTGTGTGTGTGTGTGTGTGTGTGTGTGTGTGTGTGTGTGTGGTCGATCTCTGATCGATGACTAAATGAAAACACACTCTGCGGCGTATTGATCTGTATTGATCAGCTGTGGAAAAGTGCGGCTGGCGGACAGCAGGGAGGTTTCAGAGGTCAGAGGTCGCCGTGAGTCAGAGGTGACCTTGTTACCACGGTTACTTACTGACTCACTTCGTCTGCTCTCGTTAATTTCGTCCAAACTTTGGTGAAAACGTTTCAAATTTCAGCAAAAATTAATAAACTGAGAAAAGACGTCAACACGAACAGAACCTGACAACTAAACGTAACTTTTCAGACTAAATATGGCGACGTTTGTCATGAATTCTTGTCATTTTTTGGGGAAAAAACTCTCCAAGCAAAATAATATCAAAAACGTGTCTTTGCTAACAAAATATCGACACTTTTCTTGCAAAACAAAATAACTTTTCCAGCAAAATATGTTTTTTCCCCCCAAATATGGTGACTTTTCTGGCAAAATATTAAAACTTTTCTAGACAAAAATTAGGACTTTTCTGGCAAAAATTTTACAGCTTGTCTTTTTAAAAAAAAAAGTGGTTTACAAACAAAGAAATATGTTTTCTACAATATAAAAAGAAAAAATAATATAAATAGAAAAATAATATAAACAGAAAAAAACTTTTCAAGCAAAAAGATTTTTCTTTTTTTTATGTTAGAACTCACTTTGTGTTTTTGTTTTAGAACTCTGTGTTTTTTTAGAACTCTCTTTGTGTTTTTATTTTAGAACTCTCTTTGTGTTTTTTTAGAACTCTCTTTGTGTTTTTATTTTAGAACTCTGTTTTTTTAGAACTCACTGTGTTTTTTTAGAACTCTCTTTGTGTTTTTATTTTAGAACTCTGTGTTTTTTTAGAACTCACTGTGTTTTTTTAGAACTCTCTTTGTGTTTTTTTAGAACTCTGTTTTTTTAGAACTCTGTTTTTTAAGAACTCTCTTTGTGGTTTTTTAGAACTCTCTGTGTTTTTTAAGAACTCTCTGTGTTTTTTTAGAACTCTCTTTGTGGTTTTTTAGAACTCTCTTTGTGTTTTTTAAGAACTCTGTGTTTTTTTAGAACTCTGTGTTTTTTAAGAACTCTCTTTGTGGTTTTTTAGAACTCTCTTTGTGTTTTTTAAGAACTCTGTGTTTTTTTAGAACTCTCTTTGTGTTTTTTTAGAACTCTCTTTGTGTTTTATTTTAGAACTCTCTTTGTGTTTTTATTTTAGAACTCTCTTTGTGTTTTTATTTTAGAACTCTGTGTTTTTTAGAACTCTCTTTGTGTTTTTATTTTAGAACTCTCTTTGTGTTTTTTTAGAACTCGCTTTGTTTTTTTAGAACTCTCTTTGTGTTTTTATTTTAGAACTCTGTGTTTTTTAGAACTCTCTTTGTGTTTTCATTTTAGAACTCTCTTTGTGTTTTTATTTTAGAACTCTGTGTTTTTTTTTAGAACTCGCTTTGTGTTTTTTTAGAACTCTCTTTGTGTTTTTTTAGAACTCTCTTTGTGTTTTTTTAGAACTCGCTTTGTGTTTTTTTAGAACTCTGTGTTTTTTTAGAACTCTGTGTTTTTTTAGAACTCTCTTTGTGTTTTTTAAGAACTCTGTGTTTTTTAAGAACTCTCTCTGTGTTTTTTAAGAACTCTCTCTGTGTTTTTTAAGAACTCTCTCTGTGTTTTTTAAGAACTCTCTTTGTGTTTTTTAAGAACTCTCTGTGTTTTTTAAGAACTCTCTTTGTGTTTTTTAAGAACTCTCTGTGGTTTTTTAGAACTCTCTTTGTGTTTTAATGTATAAAACTTGGACTGTTTTTTTTTTCTAAAATCAAACTCTTCAGTTAGTGGAAACTCGTTGACTCAGACTTCCTGTTTGTCCTGTTTGTGGCTGACTGTCTGATGTCGACCTTCATCTTTTCTCTCTCTCTTTTTTCTCCTCTTCTCTCACGCTGCTCTGTGACGGATCGACTCACCCTCTTCATCCTCATCGTCATCTTCATCTTCACCTCCGTCAGGCCGCCGTCAGTCAGACTTGGGTTCATGCAGTTGCGTCTCATTCATGTTCTTCCTCCTCACCCGCTCTCCATCTGTCATTCATGTCCAACATCTGTCCATCCTCCTCCTCCTCCTCCTCCTCCTCCTCCTCCTCCTCCTCCCCTTTCTTCTGTTTCCTGTCTGAAGGTGTTTGAGCACCAAGTCCCGACCTGAACGACTGTTGGTTTATTCTGTGAATTCTTCATTTTTATGTCTTCAGTTTCAGCTGAAACACGAGCGGCGTTTAAGACTCGGCGAGCGATCAGAGGCGATCTCAGTCACTGATTTCTGACATGATTCGCTCGGCAGATATCGGACTGACGTCACGGACCCGCACACTTTAAACTTTGAGACATCCTTTTCATTAGAAGGTCTTAGTTTTCATTTTAAAAGTTTTCATTTTGATTTGAAGTCAAAATTTTGATTAGAATTTTTTATTTTAGGTACTTTTTATTTTTAAAAGTTTTCTTGTAAATTCAAATCATTAGTTTGATCGAACATAATTTCCTTTTTAAATGTAGGAACTTTAATTAAAAGTTAAAACTGTTAAAATGTTACACTTTTTATTTAAAAAGTTGTCATTTTGATTGAAATTCACAACTTTGACATAAAAGTCATATTTGAGTTAAAGGTGTTTTTTTTTAAATGTTGAAATTTTTGTTTGAAGTCATAACTTTGATTAAAAAGTCGCATTGATGTCGTCTTTACAGAGAAGATTAATGATGCAGATTTGAAGTCATAGATTTTGACCGTGAGTGTTTCTTTCTCGTGGTGATTTTTAACGTTTGGTTGATCGAGTTTCTCGGCGGTCGTCGATATTTGTGCGCTGCGTTTCGTGTTTGTGAACCAGACGTTGAAATGTTTGGACTTGGTGTGAAACATCTGTTTGTCTCATTATCGCTGTCGACTGCAGCTTCTCTTCCTCGCGTGCTTGTAGAAAAAAGTGAAAACATGTCGAGCAGCTGATCGATCGATCGATGGATCCGATCGATCAGGACTTTCTGAGGAAACACTCAAACCAAAGAAGAAGTAGATCATTTGCAGACAGATGATAAGAAACTAAAAACCATTTCAGCTTTGACGCTTCGATCAAGATCTGCCGGGATCTTATTGATCTGCTCGCAGCAGCAGCCGCACCGCCGCATCCCATCATGCATCTGTGGAGTGCTGCCGGTTAACGCAGCATTCAAATGATCTGGGAAAACTGGAAACTAACGGCTGTTTTCAGATGAAAGATGATTCCTAAAAAATAAAACTGAAGGATTTTCATTAAAAACAAAAGACGAAGAGACAGAAATCGGAGCGTCCTCGTTTCAGCTGCTGATTTTCACCTTAAAGTTTCTTCCCACATGATCTGAATGTAGGCCCGCCTCCCCCGGCTCCTGATTGGCTGCCTCGCCTGTGATTGACAGTTAATGTTATAACATGATGTCCTGCTCCTCCCACAGCTACGGAAGGTGGAGAGGGACAAAAAGACGATGGACCAGGAGATCGTGGAGCTGACCAACAAACTGCTGGACGCCAAAAACACCATCGACCGTCTGGAGGAGCTCAACGTCAGTACCAAAGCTCACATCGCACCTTCATCACCAACGCTCACATCGCACCTTCATCACCAACGCTCACATCGCACCTTCATCACCAACGCTCACATCGCACCTTCATCACCAACGCTCACATCGCACCTTCATCACCAACGCTCACATCGCACCTTCATCACCAACGCTCACATCGCACCTTCATCACCAATGCTCGCATCACACCTTCATCACCAACGCTCACATCGCACCTTCATCACCAACGCTCGCATCGCACCTTCATCACCAATGCTCGCATCACACCTTCATCACCAACGCTCACATCGCACCTTCATCACCAATGCTCGCATCACACCTTCATCACCAACGCTCACATCGCACCTTCATCACCAATGCTCGCATCACACCTTCATCACCAACGCTCACACCTTCATCACCAACGCTCACATCACACCTTCATCACCAATGCTCGCATCACACCTTCATCACCAACGCTCACACCTTCATCACCAACGCTGACATCGCACCTTCATCACCAACGCTCGCATCACACCATCACCAACGCTCACATCACACCTTCATCACCAACGCTCGCATCACACCTTCATCACCAACGCTCGCATCACACCTTCATCACCAACGCTCGCATCACACCTTCATCACCAATGCTCGTATCACACCTTCATCACCAACGCTTACATCACACCTTCATCACCAATGCTCGTATCACACCTTCATCACCAACGCTTACATCACACCTTCATCACCAACGCTCGTATCACACCTTCATCACCAACGCTCGCATCACACCTTCATCACCAATGCTCGCATCACACCTTCATCACCAATGCTCGCATCACACCTTCATCACCAACGCTCGCATCACACCTTCATCACCAATGCTCGCATCACACCTTCATCATCTATGCTCGCATCACACCTTCATCTTTGAGTCCAGCTCGATGACCTTTGACCTCCTCAGCCACAGCACTGACACTCTGGTGTCACTGATGGCTCTGTGTGTGTGTGTGTGTGTGTGTGTGCATATGTGTGTGTGTGTGTGTGCGTGCAGGAGCGTTACAGGCAGGACTGTAACCTCGCCGTCCAGCTGCTCAAATGCAACAAGTCGCACTTCAGGAACCACAAGTTTGCTGATGTAAGTACCTAACCATGTATGTGTGTGTGTGTGTGTGTGTGTGTGTGTGTGTGTGTGTTTTTGTGTGTGTGTTATTCACACGCAGGTCAGAAGGCTGTAGTAGTTTCATCCTCTTAACTGACGAGATAGAGCGAGCTCAAACTTTGATCCACACCAGAGAGACATTTTCACAGGCCTCCATGCTGCTTTCTGCTGTTTACTGACCTGTTTACAGGGCTGTCTGCGGCATCAAACACACCGTTAAAAACCAACCGAGAGACGTGCTGCTCTGCTGCAGAGCGCGTACACAGCTCTGCTCTACTGGCAAAGGGAAAAAAAGCCATCCGAAACCTTTTTTTGGCATTTTTATTTCGAGTTTAAAAAACCTGCACACGTGATCTTTTTGGTGTTACGTGTATTACTGTGATTCTGTTTCAGTCCAACTTTTCAAACAAAGTTTCCACTTTGTGAAATGAATGATGTGGACCGTCTCCTGCAGCGCCTCCCTCAGGGCAAACTGCACACGTTTACAGGTGTCATCACGTGACGTGCGTCCAAACCGTTTTTTTTGTCTTCACTGTCCGTCTGCCTGAGATGGGACAGACAAACATCAGTTTCATCGTAGCTCTGCGTCTTTGTCCTCCTGCCTCACTGATCCGTTGCAGTACATAGCGGTCTGAACAGCCCGAGAGCCGCAGAAACTGCAGGATGACGTGCTTTGCACCAGTTTGCATCATCCGGCAGAGTTTCTCAGCGGGGGAGGAGGGAGCTCTCTGTTAGGAGGAGAGTGGACCACCGTTCATCGACACACACTTTGTTCTGATACAAAGCTCGGATAAAAATCTGAGGAGTGTCCCGTTTAACGGAGGTTTGAGTTTAGTAATAAACACACCACTCTCCTGATGTTACACCGCAGCTGCCTGTGAGGACGAACTGAGGGCCGAGTTAACACCTGCAGCACTGACTGCTTCAGCGGAGGAAACTGGATATAATGGCATCAAAGAGTGTGTGTGTGTGTGTGTGTGTCTGTGTCTGTGTCTGTGTGTCTGTGTGTGTGTCTGTGTGTGTGTGTGTGTGTGTGTCTGTGTCTGTGTGTGTGTGTGTGTGTGTGTGTCTGTGTGTGTGTGTGTGTGTGTGTGTGTGTCTGTGTCTGTGTGTCTGTGTCTGTGTGTGTGTGTGTGTGTCTGTGTCTGTGTGTGTGTGTGTGTGTGTGTGTGTGTGTGTGTGTGTGTGTTGATGGTTCCATTAGTCCCATTAGAGTTTATTGAGACTCAGCTGATCTGACCCACTTCCTGGAAACACTCTAACGCTGTGTGTGTGTGTGTGTGTGTGTGTGTGTGTGTATGTCTGTGTCTGTGCGTGCGTGTGCGTGCGTGTCTGTCAGTTGCCTTACGAGCTGCAGGACATGTTGAACAAACACATGAAGAGCAGCCTGCCGGAGCGAGGCCCCGCCCCCGGCTCTCAGGACCCGGACACGCTCAGTCTGACTCCGGCCGACGTCGTGCCGACCTCTGTCATCGCCCGCGTCCTGGAGAAACCCGAACCGCTCGTCCTCAACTCTGCTCAGTCCAGCAGCTGCGGTCGGCCCGTCGCCGAGGACGTCTTCGTGCACGTGGACATGACGGGCCCTGCCGGGGCCGAGGCCCGGGGGCGGGAGAACGGCGGTCAGGAGGCGGCGCAGCAGAACGGCTCGTGCCGCAGTCAGAGCAGTCTGGACGGACAGTCGGGCAGCGAGGAGGCGTGCGGGGCTCCATCCTTCGAGAAGCTGAACCCGTACCCGGCGCCGCCGCCACCCCACCCACTCTACCCGGGCCGCAAGGTCATCGAGTTCTCGTCGGACGACAAAGTGAAGATCCCCAAAAACTCACCGCTGCCCAACTGCACCTACGCCACACGCCAGGCCATCTCCCTGAGCCTCGTGCAGAACGATGATGAGCGCCTGGCGCCTGGAAGCCCCGCCCCCTCCTCCTCCTCTGGCGGGGGCACCCACCACCGCACGCCACCGTCACAGCGGGACGCCGCCAGCGAGCCGCTGTCCAGCCAGTCCAGCCCCTTCAGCAGCCCGCCACAGGTAACGCTTACACACACCTCACTCACACCTCACTCACACCTCTCACACCTCTCACACACCTCACTCACACCTCTCACACCTCTCACACACCTCACTCACACTTCTCACACCTCTCACACCTCTCACACACCTCACTCACACCTCTCACACACCTCACTCACACCTCTCACACACCTCACTCACACCTCTTACACCTCACTCACACCTCACTCACACCTCTCACACACCTCACTCACACCTCTCAGACACCTCACACACCTCACTCACACCTCTCACACACCTCACTCACACCTCTCACACCTCACTCACACCTCACTCACACCTCTCACACCTCTCACAAACCTCACTCACACCTCTCACACACCTCACTCACACTTCTCACACCTCTCACACACCTCACTCACACCTCTCACACCTCACTCACACCTCTCACACACCTCACTCACACCTCTCACACCTCTCACACACCTCACTCACACTTCTCACACCTCTCACACACCTCACTCACACCTCTCACACACCTCACACACCTCACACACCTCACTCACACCTCTCACACACCTCACTCACACCTCTCACACCTCACTCACACCTCTCACACCTCTCACACACCTCACTCACACCTCTCACACCTCTCACACACCTCACTCACACTTCTCACACCTCTCACACCTCTCACACACCTCACTCACACCTCTCACACACCTCACACACCTCACTCACACCTCTCACACACCTCACTCACACCTCACTCACACCTCTCACAAACCTCACTCACACCTCTCACACACCTCACTCACACTTCTCACACCTCTCACACACCTCACTCACACCTCTCACACACCTCACACCTCTCACACACCTCTCACACCTCACTCACACCTCTCACACAACTCACTCACACCTCTCACACAACTCACTCACACCTCTCACACACCTCTCACACCTCACTCACACACCTCACTCACACCTCACTCACACCTCTCACACACCTCACTCACACCTCTCACACACCTCACTCACACCTCTCACACCTCTCACACACCTCACTCACACCTCTCACACCTCCCACACCTCACAGACACCTCTCACACACCTCTCACACACCTCTCACACCTCACTCACACAACTCACTCACACCTCTCACACACCTCACTCACACCTCTCACACCTCCCACACCTCACAGACACCTCTCACACACCTCTCACACACCTCTCACACCTCACTCACACCTCTCACACAACTCACTCACACCTCTCACACACCTCTCACACCTCACTCACACACCTCACTCACACCTCTCACACAACTCACTCACACCTCACTCACACCTCTCATACACCTCTCATACACCTCTCACACACCTCACAGACACCTCTCACACACCTCTCACACACCTCACAGACACCTCACAGACACCTCTCACACACCCCACTCACACCACACAGACACCTCTCACACACCTCATAGACACCACACAGACACCTCACAGACACCTCATACACAGCTCACAGACACCTCAAACACCTCTCACACACCTCACAGACACCTCTCACAGACACCTCTCACACACCTCTCACAAACCTCACAGACACCACACAGACACCTCACAGACACCTCTCACACACCTCACAGACACCTTAGACACCTATCACACACCTCACAGACACCTCTCTCACACCTTTCACACCTCTCACAGACACCTCTCACACACCTCACAGACACCTTAAACACCTCTCACACACCACACAGACACCTCACAGACACCTCTCACACACCTCACAGACACCTTAGACACCTCTCACACACCTCACAGACACCTCATACACAGCTCACAGACACTTCTCACACACCTCTCACAGACACCTCTCTCACACCTTTCACACCTCTCACAGACACCTCTCACACACCTCACAGACACCTTAAACACCTCTCACAGACACCTCTCACAGACACCTCCCTCACACCTCTCACACATCTCACAGACACCTCTCGCACACCTCTCACACACCACTCAGACACCTCTCACACACCTCTCACAGACACCTCTCACACACCTCTCACACACCTCTCACAGACACCTTTCTCACACACCTCTCACACACCTCACTCACACCTCTCACACACATCTCACACACCTCACTCACACCTCTCACACCTCTCACACACCTCTCACACACCTCACTCACACCTCTCACACACCTCACAGACACCTTAAACACCTCACAGACACCTCTCACACACCTCACAGACACCTTAGACACCTCTCACACACCTCACAGACACCTCATACACAGCTCACAGACACCTCTCACACACCTCTCACAGACACCTCTCTCACACCTTTCACACCTCTCACAGACACCTCTCACACACCTCACAGACACCTTAAACACCTCTCACACACCTCACAGACACCTCTCACACACCTCTCACAGACACCTCTCACACACCTCACAGACACCTTAAACACCTCTCAGACACCTCACAGACACCTCACAGACACCTCTCACACACCTCTCACAGACACCTCCCTCACACCTTTCACACCATTCACACATCTCACAGACACCTCTCACAGACACCTCTCACACACCTCTCACACACCTCTCACACACACCTCTCACACACCTCTCACACACCTCACAGACACCTCTCACACACCTCTCACAGACACCTCCCTCACACCTTTCACACCTCTCACACCTCTCACAGACACCTCTCACACACCTCTCACAGACACCTCTCACACACCTCTCACACACCTCTCACAGACACCTTTCACACACCTCTCACACACCTCTCACAGACACCTCTCACACACCTCTCACAGACACCTCCTTCACACCTTTCACACATCTCACAGACACCTCTCACACACCTCTCACAGACACCTCTCACAGACACCTCCCTCACACCTTTCACACCTTTCACACCTCTCACAGACACCTCTCACACACCTCTCACAGACACCTCTCACACACCTCTCACACACCTCTCACAGACACCTCTCAGACACCTCCCTCACACCTTTCACACCTTTCACACATCTCACAGACACCTCTCACACACCTCTCACAGACACCTCTCACAGACACCTCCCTCACACCTTTCACACCTTTCACACCTCTCACAGACACCTCTCACACACCTCTCACAGACACCTCTCACACACCTCTCACACACCTCTCACAGACACCTCTCAGACACCTCCCTCACACCTTTCACACCTTTCACACATCTCACAGACACCTCTCACACACCTCTCACAGACACCTCTCACAGACACCTCCCTCACACCTTTCACACCTTTCACACCTCTCACAGACACCTCTCACACACCTCTCACAGACACCTCTCACACACCTCTCACAGACACCTCTCACACACCTCTCACAGACACCTCTCAGACACCTCCCTCACACCTTTCACACCTTTCACACATCTCACAGACACCTCTCACACACCTCTCACAGACACCTCTCACAGACACCTCCCTCACACCTTTCACACCTTTCACACCTCTCACAGACACCTCTCACACACCTCTCACAGACACCTCTCACACACCTCTCACAGACACCTCTCACAGACACCTCTCACACACCTCTCACACCTCTCACACACCTCTCACAGACACCTCTCACACACTTCCTTTCGTCACAGCAGATGCATTCATGTTTCTATGATTTTCGGTGGTTTCTATGATTTTAGATTTTTTTCTGTGTGCTGCTCGAGGGGCGGGAACCTTTAAAGATGTTGTTGTACTAACAGTCTAAATGCACTGACCCCGCCCCCCTCGCCCGCCCTTCAGGCGCCCAGCGTCCTGGCGAGCTCCGGCAGCTCTGAGGAGGACCTCCTCGCCAACTGGCAGCGCATGTTTGTGGAGAAGATGGCGCCGACGTGCGACGGCTCCATGGTTCACCGCACGGCGTTCAGCAGCCAGACGGCTCAGGAGCTGCAGAGACGGAGGCCCACGCCAGGAGGTGGGACCTCCTCTTCCTCTGACCGCCACAGAGCGGCGTACTCGGACGGCGAGGAGGGCTCGTCGGCGCGGAGCTGGACGCCGAGCCGCGGCTCCAGCCTCGACACCGACACCGACACTGAGCCTCGGCCCGGCAGGAAGGGGCGCTACGGCGGCGATGGCTCCACAGAGGAGGGCGAGAGGCTGCTGATGAACCTGGAGGACGATGGCGGCAGCGGGGACACGGCGGTCACCGTGGCGACCAGCCCCGCCGACACCCGCAGGAAGGAGTTAGAGGAAGAGGAGGAGGAGGAGGAGGAAGAGGAGGAGAGCTCCACGGAGGAGAGAGACGTCCTCCCCCACGACCTGCCCGTTATCTCGCCCCGCCTCCTTGACTACGACCCCGCCCTCGCCGCCGCCCCGCAGCGTCCGCAGAAGAGCCCGAAGAGGATGGGCGTGCACCACCTGCACCGCAAAGACAGCCTGACCCGAGCCCAGGAGCAAGGCACGCTGCTGGACTGACCCCGCCCCCAACGCTGACCCGCCCGCCACAGAGGTCAGAGGTCACGCCCATCCAGGAGATAGCCATGCTCTACTGTATGCTGCCGAGCACACGTGTGTGTGTGTGTGTGTGTGTGTGTGTGTGTGTGTGAGAGATATTGATCAACTGGTGATCAAAGTCACAAATTTAATTCTGAGAAAATAAGAATGATTATTTTTCTGTAATCAAATTAAATTCTAACAGTATTTTTGTTGTATTGATTATTAATCAAATGAATCTAAAAAATCACAGGAAATGCAGCATGTGGCCAGAAGTATGTGGACGGCCTCTTTTAAGGAATTTGATTCTCGGAAAAAGTGGACCACATTTTTTTGACTTAATTTCTTGAGCATCAAAGCAGAAGAAAAAATCATATTCTCCACCACGTTTTGACCCTGATATTAAAGAAGTTATTATTAGAATAATAATAACAATAATAATAATAATAACTGTTGAAAAATTATATTTTTTTCTCATAAAAACTGAACAGTTTGGTTGGTGGTGGAGTTCACTCACTTTAATCATGTGTCCACTTACTTTTGGCCATATAAAGTACTTTGGTTTGATGTTCATATACCAGGATGAACTATGTGGCCAGAAGTATGTGGACAGCTGATTAAACTACATTCAATTGATTATTGGAGATTCAGTCCAGAATATTATAATCAGTATTGTAATCAATATTAGAAACCCTGTTCTCTGTGTGTGTGTGTGTGTGTGTGTGTGTGTGTGTGTGTGTGTGTGTGTGTGTGTGTGCGCTGTTTTGTCAGAGAAGAAAAAAATGAAGAAAAAAAAATTGGAAACTTAAAAACTTTACGGACGTCTATGCCTTGTTTCCTGACCCGGGGCTTTTATTTTGAAGAGAACAGATGAGACACACCTGGATTACCACATGCACACACACACACACACACACGCGCACACACACACACACACACACACACACACACACACACACACAGACTCTCAGTGCCTATCACTCTCTCTCTCTCTGGAAGGTTGCGAGTTCGACGCCGGGCCTGTTGAAGGTCAGACTTTTATTTTCTTTACCAATCATTGATTTCCTGTCATGGCGTGTTTTGATTTAGTCATCTGATTGGGTTGTCAGGGAATTCAACCTTTGACCCTGGCTGAGCTCTGCAGCCCCCAACAACACCTGCAGGGGGCAGGGCCGGGGGCGGAGCTTCTCCCACCTGGAATGTAAACATCCAGTTGTTTGTTTGTTTGTTTGTTTGTTTTGTTGTCGTATAAATCCATTATTAAGAGATTATTTTAATTTGTTTCTGTTGGATTTGTTTTGTTTGTGTTTATTCACTTTTTATGTTCAGACGTTGTCACGCTGCTACGGAAGCCTGTTAGTGCCAGAAACAGGGCAGGAAATGACTAATGTTTTTCAGACAGCTTTATTGATCCCAGCGTGTTTGTTTGTTTGTTTGTTTGTTTGTTTGAACATGCACGCATTCCAACATGTAAACACATAAATACATTTTATTTTAAAGAATATAAACCCGTTGTCTTACAAAATAAAATAACAGGGAAAATGATTGAAATCGAGTCAAAGAAAAATTCACTTATAAACTTTATAAACCTGATATTTGAAAACTTTCATATTTCAACCAGAAAAAGGAACCAAAATAGGCATTAAAATACGGAGAAACTATGAATTTAAAAAACATCCTTAAAAACTTCATCATGTTGAAAATTAGTAAAATGAATAAATAAATAAATACATACATTTTAAATTACCTGTAAAAGTACTTTAAAAAATAGTTATTTCGATAAATAAAATAATAAATAATCTATAATCTATAAATAATAAAATTATAATTATTGTAATTAAAAACCCTTTTGTTTTCTCCCTAAACATTTACTCCTCATCTTTTTAAAATAATCTAATTGTGAAAGGTGTCAAAGCGCAGCAAGCGATGTTGATCCAGGTTTTAAGGGGTTAAAGTGCCATTTTCTGCTGATTTTCTCTTTCAGCTAACAAAAAAATCCCAGACTGCAACATCAACGTTTTTCATGGGTTTTTTTATCGCACAAGTTGACAAAAACGAACAGGATATATTGTGCAGCCGCAGTTAGAAATATAAAGTATGACTCCATTTCTCTGTATGTCAAAGATTATAAAATCAATATTGATTGAAATCCAGGTGTTTATCATCTGCAGGTAGAATGGTCACTACGTCACTGATCACTGTTTATTGATCGTTTAATTTAAAACACAAAACCTGCTTCATTTATTTGTATTCACAGTGATTACAAACATTTATTTTTGTATACAGAATCTCCACAATACGAAATTAAAACTAAACGTAACTGAAAGTGCGTTTGATTTTTACAGTTTTACAGGAAAACTGCTGATTTAAATACAAAAGTCGTTAGAATACAATAATGACGTTAACTGATAATTAATGTGTTGAATGTGTTTGTTTTTAATGTTTCTGGCACTCGTGAGCTTCCGTACCTCCACCTATTTGTTGTGTGCGGTCGGCGTCGCTGGTTGAATGTTGGCTCGTTGCCTTCCTCACAGCTCTCTGATTGTGACGCTCACCGAGCACCGTCATCACTGATTGATCCACTGACTGATTGATTGATTGATTGATTGATTGATTGATTGACAGATGTTCTTTCGGCAGTGTTTCATGTTCTCACAGGAGGTGGAAGTATTGATCACGTATTGATCTGCACTGTTGATTTAAGTGTCCACGTGTTGGAGTTTGTATAAAGCGTCAGACTGTGATCAGTATTGATCTGATCTGCTTTCATCATCAGTTAATTGATTGATAGGTCTTTAAAGCCGACAGCAGCCTGCACTATAATCATATTTTGAATCTTGTTAATTTGAGAGTACGAATTGATAATCTATCAAAGTATTGATCCAGACTGAAGCTTCAGGACCATGTGATAACCCTGTGATCTGTGCTGGTGCATGATGGGACACGGATGATGTCAGCTGATGGAGGAGAGCAGCTGAACGGGAAACAGATTGATCAATATTAACAGCTCCACCGGGCTGCAGAGCTCAGCTGGTTATTTTGTTTCCACACTGCTGACAGCTGAGACCGGAGGCTTTCGGAGGTTTTCAGGTTGTTCGTCCCTTTCTCGTGAACGCCTCAAAGAAACTTCTGTCAGTTTGGCACAAACGTTTTAGTGGACTCAGAGATAATGTGATGAGGTTTTGGTGGTCAAAGGTCACTGTGACCTCGTCTGTTTCATTCTTGTGAACATGATCTCAAGAACGCCTTGAGGGTTTTTTAAAAATTATTTTATTTGGCACAAACTTCCATTTTGAGTCATATAGAAACTGATTGGAAGTGTAGGGTCAGAGGTCACCGTGACCTTGTGTCCATGACATTCTCATGAATGCAATATCTAAAGAACGCAAACGTTTACTAAGAATAAAGAATGGTTTAGTTAATATTTGGTGGTCACTGTGACCCTGCGTCCATATCTCAAGAAGGCCTGAAGAAATGTCCTCAAATGTGGCAGACTGTGTTGGTCAGAAGGCACTGACCTTGCGACTGTTTCATATTTGTAAATGTTAGTCAGAAGAAGGCCTTGAAGGAATTTCCATCAATTTGGCACAAACATTAAGTGGACTCAGAGATAAACTGATCTCACCCGAAATTGCTTACCCGATTTCGGTGGTCAAAGTTTCGTTGTCTGTCCCGTTCTTTTCATCACGATATCTGAAGGAAACGTCAAAGGTCACCGTGAATTTGCGTCACTCTCGTGAACACCATATCTAAAGAGCACCTCAAAGGAATTTCTTAAAATTTGGCACCAACGTCCACATGGAGAATGAGCTGATTAGAAGTCTAGATAGGTACTGATGGAGCCGACGAGGCTAACGGTTTCCCTTTGCTGACAGTGTTTGTGCTAAGCTAAGTTAGCATCAGCCTGGAGTCAGAGCTGCAGCGAGACCTGATGAGCAGTTTAAATATTCAGATTACACAAGTAACTAACAACAGGTTAGTGAAGGAACTGCCGAGTTTCTGTGTGTGTGTGTGTGTGTCTGTGTGTGTGTGTGTGTGTGTGTCTGTGTGTGTGTGTGTGTGTGTGTGTGTGTGTGTGTGTGTGTGTGTGTGTGTGTGTCTGTGTGTGTCTGTGTGTGTGTGTCTGTGTGTGTGTGTGTGTGTGTGTGTGTGTGTGTGTGTGTGTGTGTGTGTGTGTGTGTGTGTGTGTGTGTGTGTGTGTGTGTGTGTGTGTGTGTGTGTGTGTGTGTGTGTGTGTGTGTGTGTGTGTCTGTGTGTGTCTGTGTGTGTGTGTCTGTGTGTGTGTGTGTCTGTGTGTGTGTGTGTGTGTGTGTGTGTGTGTGTGTGTGTGTGTGTGTGTGTGTCTGTGTGTGTGTGTGTGTGTCTGTGTGTGTGTGTGTGTGTGTGTGTGTGTGTGTGTGTGTGTGTGTGTGTGTGTGTGTGTGTGTGTGTGTGTGTGTGTCTGTGTGTGTCTGTGTGTGTGTGTGTGTGCTGAACGTAAATAAAACATGCAGAAACAGCGGTTCGCTCCTTTAACTGCAGCCTGTTTGTTCTCAGCTGCTCAATTATTTAAAAACATTTTCTACTGCGGGACGCCTGAAAGTCCAACAAACACACTGTCCTCCTCCTCCTGCACCTCCTCCTCCTCCTGCTTCTCCTCCTCTTCTTCCTCCTCCTCCTGCACCTCCTCCTCTTCTTCCTCCTCCTGCACCTCCTCCTCCTGCACATCCTGCTCCTCCTCCCCCTTCTCCTTCTGCTCCTCCTGGTTCTTCGTCCTCGGCTGTAATTATTAGCAGAACGAGCAGCTCCCGTTAAATTATTCACGTTTTATTACCGTCAGAAATGGGTCGCTAATACTTTAAAGTGTGTGTGTGTGTGTGTGTGTGTGTGTGTGTGTGTGTGTAGGTGTGAGTGTTTAATAATTCATACGAGTCATCAGATGTTGAGACGAGGAGCGAACAGGAAGTTAAGCTGTGTGTGTGTGTGTGTGTGTGTGTGTGTGTGTGTGTGTGTGTGTGTGTGTGTGTCGCAGTGATGCACTCTGGGTATAAATAGACGTTACATCTGGACTCGTACAACTTTAATGACTCTTCTTCTTCATGAATATAATTGGAGACGTCTCAGCCAAGGTCACCCTCCTCCTCCTCCTCCTCCTCCTCCTCCTCCTCCCCCTTCTTCCTTCTTTTTTCATTCTTCTTCCTCGTCTGAATTCCTCCTTCTTCACCTCCACTATCTCTTGTCATACTCTTTTCTCCTCCTTCTCTTCCTCCTCATTTTCCTCCTCTTCCTCTTTAACCCTTTGAAATCAGAGCAAATCTGTTTGATTGATTCCAAAAACACTCGTAGAAAACAAAGAGCAACTTTAGCAAAAGTTAGAAGAAAATTACCTAGAAATTGCAAAAAAGGAATGAAAAAAAACCCCAAAATCAAATATGAGTGTGGCCTGAAAAAAATCCAAAACGATGAAAAAATAGTGTATAGTGTTTTTTTCCTCATTTAAACCTTTTTGCTCCGCTTTAAACGGCTGAAATGCTTGTGAAAGGTGAATGAAGAAACGCACGAGAAAAACCGACGATATAATTATAAGATTCTAATAGTTCGAGTTTTCTGGACATTTCTCCCTGGTTTTTATTCATTTTCTTTTAACGCATCAAATGTTATTTGTTTGTCACCTTTTTAACCAATTTCTCGCAGTTTGTGGGACATTTCTTACCATTTCTTACGTCTTCAGGTTCAGAGGGTTAAACATTGTGACAGGCGTCTGAGCGCAGCACGAGTAAACTGATGTTGATCCAGGTTTCAAAGGGTTAAATGATGATTTTAAAGCGTAATTTGAGGGAGCAATCCCGCAGCGTTTCTGACTGCGTCACATGTCCGTGTCTGTGTCCCAGCATGCACCAGGAGGACGAAGGGTTAAACTGACTTTTGACGACGGAGACGATCATTTTACTGTCACAGCTCTTCCTCGCGTGTTTTTTAAAACCACCAGAGTTCGTTAGTGTTTTGGTCACGTCAGCTGCGTTCATGTCAGACGGGAGTTCACAGATTCCTAATCAGAGCTCTTATTCTGAAAGGTTCCCGTGTTTAGACTGATGCTAACGTGAGATGTTTTAAGTACTGATACAGCAAAACAAATGCTTCACGTTTCCACTCACATCAACTTCTAAATCGAAAGTACAACTTAAAGATTCACTGAATATTTGAAATACAGAATTATTTAAACTCACCTGAAGTGAAATAGGTTGTTTGTTAGCACTAAATACTCGACGTTTGTTCTGAATATGGAATATTTGGCACTAAATAGAAAATAATGACAACATTTAACATGTCTTTCTTTATTTTATTTTTGCTCTAAATATTCAACATTTAAAATATTCAGTGCTAAAAAAGCAAACACCTCATGTTAGCATTTACTTAAATATGGACTTTTGTTAATGTGCGATATTAAAAGCAAAACAGCGTCTTACATGAATATCTGACGTCTGTACACAAACGTAACATTAAATGTGCCATATTTGATGTTAAATGTTCTGTGTTTGGACTGAAGATAAAGTGAGATATGTGTTGACGCTGCTTAGCACTAATGTTAAGCTAATTATTCCAAACATGGAAGAATATTTGAGCTAATGCTAACATGCGTGTTTACTTATACCGAAATACTCTAACGATGGAAAGTTTCAGTTTCAGTTTCTTTATTGTCATTTCAATCTCACCTTACAGTGTAGCCCTACAGTGAACGAAAATTAAGCACTAAAGACAAAAGCAAACACACTTCACATTAGCACTGGTTTCAATATTCTGTATTTTTGGACTTGTGCTAACGTTAGCATTAGTTAAGATATTCCATTTGAACTTATGCTAACATAAAATATTAAGCAAAACACATCTGATGTGAATATATGGCTTCTAAATACAAACATTTAACACAAAATTTTCCACATTTAATGTTAATTTTTGTAGGTTGTGTGTTGGCGCCACTTTATGCCGAATATTTTTAACATGGACTAATATTTAGAGAGATGCTAACATGTATGCATGTTTGCTTTCTTTGTACCTGAGTACTCCAAATATGGAGTGTTATGCACTAAATACAAAAAAAAAACATACTTGATTGATTGTATTTTAGAAATTTGCTTATGTTAGCATTAATTTAAATACTCCATATTTAGACATATGCTAACATTAGCATAAGTTTAAATGTTTTAAATTTCACTAATGCTAAAATTACCATTAGTTTTATATTTGGATTCATGCTAATGTGAGGTCAAATGTTACCTTACATCATTTTTAAAGTTTTTAAATCATGAATTCGCATTCTGCAGTTGTAAAACAGTGAAAGTACTAAAAATGTCCTACATGACATGAACGCAGCATTAGCAAACACTTCATCTGAAATTATATTTAAAGTTAACACTAACACTAGCTAACAGAAGCTAACAGTAGCCTGTGCTAGCTAAGTCCCAAATATATAAAAGTGACACACCTGAAGAAACTGTTAGCAAACTAGCTAGGATTGTTAAGATTGGGGAAAAAAATAAGTAAAAGTCACCAAGGCTAATGCTAACGTGCTAATCAGACTTGTGCTGGTTAGCCAGCTAACAAGCTAACGTTTCCTGAACACAAAATCAGCCAGATTAAAAAAAAAGTTTGTGTTTTTCTGAGACTCTAAACTCAAACAAGAGCTCCAACATGGCTGCCGGGGACGGCCAGGTCCTTTATTCAGGACGTGGACTCACCTGAGGACACCTGAGGACACCATGAGGACACCATGAGGACAAATGTGGAACTTTTATGACAAACTGAAAACAGACTGTTGGACGTTCGGAGCTGAACTCTGATTGTAGCCCCGCCCCCACAGGTGCTGTTACTCACCCTCAGCTCGTTGACCTCTGACCCTGCAGGTGTGAGTTCACCTGAACTGTTTCCTCGTCTCAGCGAGTTTTTCCTGGTCTGATTGTTTGTTTCACTTCCTGTTGGGAAATAAAACTAAAAAAAGTTAAAGAAAAAAAGACTGTTAAAACTACTAACGATTTTATTTTCTCAATTTGTAAACAATGTATATTTTAAAACAAATAAAATATTTTAAACGTATGTTGACTTTTTATTTTATAACCAGGTGAGTTCAAATGTGATAGAAAATCTGTTTATTAACTTTATTTTTTATTTTGGAGGGTTCCTCTTCCTGTTGATTGTAAATGTTTTAATGACACTTTTATTTTGTAAGTTGTTCCTGCAGCAGCTGATCAGGTGTGTGTCACCTGATCAGCTGCTGAATAAATGACATCATTAATATTGATGAACACTGTCCTCACACACACACACACACACACACACACATTAACTCTGATGGACGATGAGGTAATCACCTGCCTGTATGTGTGTCCTGTTGCCTAGCAACACCTGATATTGATCAAACTGCTCTGTGAATTATTAATAAATGATGAATAATGAATGTTTTTTTTCATCTCCGTTCAGCAGCTGCTGTCAGAGGGCGCCGCCCCCTCCTGATGACGTCACACCACCTGTCAATCATCTGCTTGACTCCTCGATCCAGAACCTGCAAGAACCCTCGAGAACCTTCAAGATCCCGACTGGTTCTGAGGTGTCCTCCAGATTCAGGACTTTTCAGGGTATCTGTAAGGTTCCTCAGGTTCTGTGTTGGGTTCGTGAGGAGCATGAAATTAGCTCGCTGCTTCGTCTGGGTTCTTTAGGTTTCATCACTCTTCAGAACCGAAATAAGACGTCTTTCAGTTCCTTAATGGTTCTGTAAAGCTGCGCTCACACGAGCGACACGGCGGCAGCGTGACCGGCTACATCCAGCTGCCAATGTTTGGCTCTAAAATCGTTCTGTGAACGCATCCAATGCAATGTTTTAGTAACGTTTTCAGCGACAAGTTTTCTTTTAGCTCCAAGAACGTTCTTCTTAAAGTTAGAGTAACGTTCTCTGTCAAAAATGTTTTTTGGTTTGTTTGTTTTTTTTTTGCTAAAATAAAACATTACGTTTGTATTTTTTTAAGTAAAGGATCTGTAATGTCAGTCCTCAATAATGTTCTAAATGTTGCTTTGAAAATGTTCCTCCTTTGTTCTCATGTAACATTGAGGGAACGTTTTATAAAAGAACATCCTCTGATCTGTCGCCTCAACGTCACCAAAAAAAATTTGACACGATAAAGATCCTTAAAGCGTCATATTCAAATGTTTGCTGTTAATGTTTGTGTTTTGGTTCGTTTGTTTTCCGCTGTAATAATTTTATAGAGAACCCCGGTAACGAGTCCTGACAGCCGCACAGCTGTTAGCATCAGCACCTCCTGCTAGCATCAGCACCTCCTGCTAGCATCAGCACCTCCTGTTAGCATCAGCACCTCCTCTTAGCATCAGAACCTCCTGTTAGCATCAGCACCTCCTGCTAGCATCAGCACCTCCTGTTAGCATCAGCACCTCCTCTTAGCATCAGAACCTCCTGTTAGCATCAGCACCTCCTCTTAGCATCAGAACCTCCTGTTAGCATCAGCACCTCCTGCTAGCATCAGCACCTCCTGCTAGCATCAGCACCTCCTGCTAGCATCAGAACCTCCTGTTAGCATCAGCACCTCCTCTTAGCATCAGCACCTCCTGTTAGCATCAGCACCTCCTGTTAGCATCAGAACCTCCTGTTAGCATCAGCACCTCCTGTTAGCATCAGCACCTCCTGTTAGCATCAGCACCTCCTGTTAGCATCAGCACCTCCTGTCCCCTGGTCTCAAAGTCAGAAGTCTGGTTGGATGTCTGAAATCAGGTTTATGGTTCACTCGAGCTGCAGAGACGTTCACGTTTTGTTCTCTGAAAATCTGTCGGTAAATCCCTCACGGTGACCTAACAACAGCTGAAGGAGCGTCATCACGGCGAACGCGTCTCTACAGCCTCGCTGTGGTGGAGACGCGACCGTTCATTTATAGTCTGTTAGCTTGTTATTTTAAGCGATTGTTTTGAGGCTTCACAAATCACAAAGTGGTGTTAATTTCTGATGATTATGTTGCTAAATTAAAAGTAATATAAACGGTTGTTTACCTCAGAGATGGTTTTCTGCAGTGATCCAAAGACGGACGGAAAAAAACGCAGAGGCTTCTTGACGAGGGAACCAGGGCGACGTTAGCTTCCGGGTCGGCCTACACAAAAATGTCATCCATGCAGAACTCGACTGGACTCGGACTTCAACCGTTGATTTCAGTCGGAAATTGCCAATTAGCTAACGTTACTTTAAATTCAGTCGCATGTTAGCTGGTTAGCTAACGTTACTTTAAATTCAGTCGCATGTTAGCTGGTTAGCTAACGTTACTTTAAATTCAGTCGCATGTTAGCTGGTTAGCTAACGTTACTTTAAATTCAGTCGCATGTTAGCTGGTTAGCTAACGTTACTTTAAATTCAGTCGCATGTTGGCCAGTTAGCTAACGTTACTTTGGGCTTTTACTGTTGTTCTCAGCTGATTTTTGTTGTTGTTAACGTCCCGGTAAATAAAAAGAGTAGGGTAAAATAGTACCGTACTGGCAATATAAATAGTTCCTTCATCTTTCGGCCGGACAGGAAATGGGAACTGGAAAAGTTGTGAAACAAAAGCATGTGATTGGTTGATGTTTCACCGCTCAGCTTACTTTTTTGTACCACATCACGTCCGTCCGCAGAGGACCCGTCTTTATATCTATTGCGTCTCTGTGCTCGTCTAGAACAAACCACAGAACCTCAGAGGTTCCCTATAGAACCACTTTAACTTCTTTTCCACCAACATACAACATGTTCTGCTCTGGTTCCTGCACGTAATTTACCGTCCGAAGCATTTCGACCAAAAATGATCTGCACCGGTTTGAACCCGAGCAGTGTGAGCGGCGCTGCCACCTGCTGGACACCTGAGGACCTGAACTCCTCCAGTTTGTGGACGTCCTGAGAAACCCAGAACCATCAGTTACGGAGCGTCACATTTATGTTATCGATCAGGTTATCGATCACATCAGTTATCGGGTTGCTGCAGCTCTGATGAATTTAAATTCTTCCATCAGACAGAAAAATATTCTCCATGTTTGACATTTGGAGGTCAGAGCAGTTTGTAATGATCTCATTAACAGTATATATACATATATATATACATATATATATATATATGTATATATAAATGTATATATATATATATATGTGTATATATATATATATATATGTGTATATATATGTATATATAAATGTGTGTATATATATATATATATATATATATATATGTATAATCATGTAAACCCCACATAATTTTCTGCTTGTGAATATTTTATTTTAACATCAGTATTAGATTAACCCTTTAAAATATGAGCTGATCGGCTTGTTTCTGTCAAAAACACTGGAAGGTGAAAAGCAACCAAAGTGACCAAAAATCAAGAAATCAGTAAAAAGTACAAGAAAATTAACCGGACATTTTTTATTTATTTTTGTTTAAAGTAAAAGAAAAACAAACATTAACTGACCTGAAAAAAGTTCTTAAAAACTGCGTCGGAGGCGTCTGAAAAGTGAAGCCGCTTCGGGTAACGTGTCAAATAACAGACCGTTAAACTCAAAAACCTAAAAAATAAATAGTAAGAAAAATCAGTGAATCCTGAAAGGAGTCCATCAGACAGGAAGTGTTATTTTCAGATTAAAGCTCGCAGAGTCAGTTCAGTTTTTATGGGTTTTATTGTGAAAGTTCTCATGTTCTTCAGGTTCTCTTCAGTTTGCTGAAGAACTCTTCCAGAACGTTCTCCACCTCGTCCTCGCTGTAATCTTTCACCACGAAGAGCTCGCCGTCCTCGGCGCCACGAATCATCGCCGACAGACCTGCAGACGGACAGGAAGTGACATCAACAGATCAAACTCAGGTACAAAAACACAAAGCTGGAGTATAAATACTGTATATATATATGTGTGTGTGTGTGTGTGCTCCAAAAGTACAACTTCAAAGTAAAGGTTTAGTTTGAAAAGTGACCGTCAAAATAGATGTCTTATTTTCTGTTTCCTGCTTAACAACAAACTTCCTGTATATCTTTCAGAATAAAGGCACGAGTGAAGGAAACGAGGAGACAGGAGAGAGAAATGGGACGCAGCCAAGGTGTCAGTCAGGAGAGGAAGGAAGGAGACAGGAAGTGTCCTCACGTCGTCCCGATGACGGTCTGAACAGACAAAAGATCTTCTTCTTCATGTCGACGGCGCGGCCGAGCTCGTAGCCGACGCCCAGAGACGGCTGCGTCACCTCCGCCACCACCACTGCACACACACAGGTCAGAGGTCAGAGGTCACACACACACAAACACACACCTGCAGACACCGCTCAGGGCCAAACCACTAATATCCAATAATCAATAATCAATAATCAGATCATCACCGTCAGACTGTCGCAGCCAGTCCACGTCTCGGTCATGGATGGCTCTGTCTCCTGCTGCTGCAGCGTCCTCTCCTGTCCAATCACAGCACAGCAGCTCAGTGACATCACACACACACACACACACACACACACACACACACACACACACACACACACACACACACACTCTTCCTCTGTGTGTCGAATAAATCTCAGGACTTTGTCTCTGTATCAAATATCACTGTTTCAAACAGTTTATTGTTGGATTTTCATATTTTACGACGGTCCTTGAACACATCATATGTGACAAACCTCAAAGCAGATTTTTAAGTTTCTGGTGCTAAAAAAAAAAAGATTCCCTCTGTGGGTTTGGAAGATATATGTTCATTAAAAACTGACAAAAAAATCAAGAAAAAAATCACCAAAAGATTTTTATGGAAAAAAAAAAAAGAAAACTTTGCCAAAATGGTAAAAGAGACATAGAGACAAAGAAAGACAAAGAAATAAAAGCCAAAAAATCACCCAAACCTTTTACAGGAAAACAATGGCAAACATTTTTAAGGTAGAAAAAAAATCACCATTTTTTAAAGGAAAACAACACTGAGAATAAAACAAAATATTACAAAATTGCCCAAAAAATTAAGACAAAAACCAAATATTTTTTTTTAAAAAAAAACGTAATATTGTTGAAAATTCTGAAAGAACAAACAATGCCAGCATTATATAAAATATATTATTTATAAATTGTACAGAAAAAAAGAAAAAATGTAAAAAAAACCCCAAAAAAAACAAAGAAGAAATAAAAATATCAGTAAATCTTTTAAAGCGAAATTTAAAAGAAAAAGAATGATTTCTTATTAAAATGTTTTTAAAATTTAAAGGTCCTCCTCCGAGCCAAATGAGAATGAAGTCTCTCCCCAGTGCTTAAAAAAATATTGGGCTTCTCCCCATTTTTGCCCCCACCCCCCCATTCATAACGAACAGTCCCTTAACTGTTTTAACTGTTAACCTGCTCACAGTCCTCTAACAGTTACACCAAAGTCCATTTGAAAATCTTCTAATTTAAGCATTTTGAGTTTATCAGTTAACTTACGTTCGATGTTAATCATCGACCAACGTCAGAACGAACAATTTAGACTTCCAGGTGTGAAAATACGTGTTAAACATTGTTTGGTGAATCTCACACCGCGTTACATCCGACAGTAACACACCTGCTGCAGTTCGGCATCAGTCTCAAGTTCCCCTTTCACAGTATTTACATCTCTTACTGCAGTAAATGTACTACAAGTACCTTAAACTTGTACCTTAGTTAACTGCAGTTGGTTACAGTTCCCCTCTGTCTGTGTGTGTGTGTGTGTGTGTGTGTGTGTGTGTGTGTGAGACCTCTGACCTCTGTCGGTGAGCTCGGGGCTGCTCACGTGCTCGGTCAGCACGGTTCCGTAGCTCTGCAGCTTCTCCACGATCCTCCGGTACACGTGCACGTCGTCTCTGCCGCCGCGGATACTGCCGCAGAAATACACCTTCATCTTTCTACTTCCCGTCTCTCTATGTCTCTGCTGTCTGTCTCCGTCTGTCTAATGTCTCTGTCTCTACTGTCTCTACTGTCCCGGTGTTCCCGCGCTCGATGTAAAGGAGCCTGTGCGCAGTTACGTCAGTCTCGCTTGCCCTGAGCGCAGTCTCGCAGGTACACCGCCATCAGCTCATCCTGCTCTCTCCGCTCTGATTGGCTGAATCTCCGCTGTGCAGGCTCCTCGGCCTCTGATTGGCGCAGACTGGAGGTGGCACAACAGGAAGAGGGCGGGAACTACCCCGACAGGCTGTGAATCGGGCAAAAAAGCCCAATTTTTAAATTAAACTTTCAAAGTAAAGTTATTATGGCTGGCAAAATAAATAAATAATAATAACAAAATGAAAATAATTATCGTAATAATGAAAAGTGAGATTAGTAA
Organism: Plectropomus leopardus; assembly: GCF_026936395.1. Lineage (NCBI taxonomy): Eukaryota > Metazoa > Chordata > Actinopteri > Perciformes > Serranidae > Plectropomus > Plectropomus leopardus. Next base: position 581,086 of record NC_142188.1, on the reverse strand, counting down.
TTAAAGTTATAATACAATTAACAACAATAATAATAACATTATTATACTAATAATATTGGTAAGTAATTATAGTAACAATATAATTGTAAAACAACTTTATGCAAATGCATTGTTACATATTTATAAAATCATGAACTCCAACCCATAAAGTTTATTTGAGTCTCTGTACAGAAACTATAAATACATCTGAACATGAAAACAGCCCAAAAATCACAGACACAAAAAATAATCAAATGTACAAACAGAGAAAGAGATCGACTTTAACATGAAGCTTCTGACAGGAGGAGATGTTTCTGTGTGTGGGGCCTCAGCGGGCCCTCAGCAGGGGCCCCGGGCTCTTCACTGTGGCGTTCAGCGTCAGCTCGGGCACGTCTCTGGCCACCCGCTGCATGGGCGCCATGTTGGGTCCTTCCAGGGAGTCCAGCAGCCCTGAAACCACAAAATCACACGAGATCTCACTCTGACAGGAAATCACACGAGATCTCACTCTGACAGGAAATCACACGAGATCTCACTCTGACAGGAAATCACACAAGATCTCACTCTGACAGGAAATCACACGAGATCTCACACACACACACACACACACACACACACACACACACACACACACACACACAGTGAGCCTCTTGTAAACAAACGACAGTAAACAGGGCAGCTGCAGGTTTTTCTGCTAAAAAGCTCTATAATGTTTATATTTTGGTAATTTTTACGTTCGTGAGTTTATTATTTATTCGTGTAGAAAATATTGTTTTGTCTCGAATTAATTATGATGTTTATTTTTTGGTTATAATCTGCTGGACGTGCAGTAGAGGAGTGTGAGTGTGTGTGTGAGTGTGTGTGTGTGTGTGTGTGTGTGTGTGTGTGTGTGTGAACGCTCATTTACATTAAAAAAATATATCCATGAAACAAAAAAACAAAACATGCCTTCTTAGTTCTCATTAAAACTAAATTATAAGAAAAGAAAAAAAAGACAATCAGCCAAATATTGTCTTTTTTTCTTTTCTTATAATTTAGTTCTATATTTGCTAGGTTTTGTATAATAATCACCAAAATTTCAAAGAAAAAAATAAACACCTGTTTTTTGTTTTCTCTAAAAATTGCCAAAAATTTAAAGTAAAAATATCAGAGAATTTTTACATTTTCTCTAAAAATAACAGGGAAAAAAATCCTAAAAATTTAAAATTGAAAAAAAAAAAATTCAGCAATTTTTTAAATTAAGAAATTGCCAATTTAAGAAAAAGGAAAACACGCCTTCCACACCCGTAACTTTACAATAAATCCATAAAATCTACAATTTTTTTCACATTTTCTTTGAAAGAATCCAAACAAATAACATTTTATCTTAATGTTAAACAGTTTCGGCCTTTTCGATGTTCCCAGCACCGTTCCTAAACTAAGCGTGGCGGAGCGCTGCAGCGGACAAAAAAAACGCAGAAAATGAGAAGAAAAACAGCAGAAAGACTGCTGGTGTTCGGAGTATTTGAAGTTTTTCTCCGACACGCGGATCATAAACCCGATATTATAAAACCAGATCGGCCGAACGCTATTAACGTTAAAGAGCGTGTGTCATAAGAGCGTCTGCGGCCGTCTCCGGGCGGATCTCGCCCTCGTGACCTCGTGACCTCGTGACCTCGTGGCGTCTGACCTTCCACGATCTTGTGGTAGGCGAAGTGCAGGTAGAGCAGGAAGAGCATGTGCAGCAGAGACAGCGTCCCGCAGAGCAGCAGGCGAGGGGTCCGTCCCACCGTGCGGGACAGCAGGGCCGCCACCTGACGAGAGACACACAGAGCGGTGAGCGCGCGGCGGGGGGGAGAGCGGGGGCTGATGGGAAACGGAGTCCTCACCATGCGCAGAGTGGACAGTCCTCCGCAGAGCAGCCACAGGACGTAGAACAGGAAGTGGAAGTGGATGTTGTAGGTGATGAGGAGGACGACGCAGTGACCGAACAGACCGTAACCCTGACGACAGGACAGGAAGTGACGTCACGGGCAAGTTTCTCAGCGTTCACAGCAGAGACACTCAACCCCCTCTGTGTGTGTGTGTGTGTGTGTGTGTGTGTGTGTGTGTGTGTGTGTGTGTGTGATGTGTTTGTGTGTTTGTGTGTGTGTAGTGTGTGTGTGTATTGTGTGTGTAGTGTGTATATTGTGTGTATGTGTAGTGTGTGTATTGTGTGTGTAGTGTGTATATTGTGTGTGTAGTGTGTATATTGTGTTTGTGTGTGTAGTGTGTGTGTGTGTATGTGTAGTGTGTGTATTGTGTGTGTAGTGTGTATACTGTGTGTATTGTGTGTGTGTGTGTATTGTGTGTGTGTGTGTGTATTGTGTGTGTGTATTGTGTGTATATTGTGTGTGTGTATTGTGTGTGTATTGTGTGTATATTGTGTGTGTGTGTATTGTGTATATTGTGTGTGTGTGTGTATTGTGTGTGTATTGTGTGTGTAGTGTGTATATTGTGTTTGTGTGTGTGTGGTGTGTATATTGTGTGTGTATATTCTGTGTATTGTGTGTGTATTGTGTGTATAGTGTGTATATTGTGTGTATTGTGTGTGTAGTGTGTGTATTGTGTGTGTGTATATTGTGTGTATATTGTGTGTATATTGTGTGTATTGTGTGTGTATTGTGTGTGTAGTGTGTATATTGTGTGTATTGTATATGTATTGTGTGTGTATTGTGTGTGTGTATATTGTGTGTATATTGTGTGTATATTGTGTGTATTGTGTGTGTATTGTGTGTGTAGTGTGTATATTGTGTGTATTGTATATGTATTGTGTGTGTAGTGTGTATATTGTGTTTGTGTGTGTAGTGTGTATATTGTGTGTGTGTGTGGTACCAGCAGGGACAGCGTCTGCAGCATGGTGATCTGAGCGTTGACCAGGTACGCCAGGAAGTAGATGAAGGAGGAAATGCCGAGCCAGTAACCGAAACACGTTCCTATGGCTGTTCCCATCAGGGTCCCCTCCCTCTGCAGAGTGACATCACAGTGACATCAGAGGGGTGGGGCTGGTTAGTGTGTGTGTGTGTGTGTGTGTGTGTGTGTGTGTGTGTGTGTGTGTGTTCTCACGATGACGGTCCCGGACGTCTTCATCCCGTGCAGCAGGATCGCCACCAGAGTGAAGACGAGCATCAGAGGGCCGTACAGCTCGCCGGCGATCTTCTACACACAGGAAGTACACACTGTCAGAGGAGGCTTTTATTGTGAAAGGCCTGGATCAGTGTCCTGTTTTCTGTGTGTGTGTGTGTGGCAGGAAGTGGCGGCGTACCTGGGGGAAGTTGATCATGCGGACAGGTATCATGGACTCGATCAGCCTGCGAGGAGACAGACGGCATCAGACGGAGCAGGAAGCAGATGACAGGAAACAGGAAGTGTGTGTGGCGGGGCGTCTTACCTGCTGCGGACCTGCACCGGCTCCACGTCAAAGTACGGCCGCAGGATGTCGATGTTGGCGTACAGGTTGAAGGCTCTGGACGCCTGACGCTTCCCCGCCTGCCACACCTGTACGCATCACACAGGTGAGTCAGACTCTGAGCCTCTCTGCACGCACTCACACTTCCTGTTTGTTTTCCTGTTGTTGACTCCGCTGCAGGACGATGTTGTTGTTTTGTTTGTTTGTTTGTTTGTTTGTTTGTTTGTTTTCCTGTTGTTGACTCCGCTGCAGGACGATGTTGTCAGGTTTTTTTGATAACGTTGTTATCAGTGAGATAATAGTTCTGGTTCAGACAGGTCTCAGGTGTGTGTGTGTGTGTGTGTGTGTGTGTGTGTGTGTGTGTGTGTGTGTGTGTGTGTGTGAGACTCACCTCGTCTGCCACCTGTCGGCCCAGCTGGCCCTTTAACCCCTTCATGCCCAGGAACTCTCCGTCCTCGGCGGCGTCGTCCTCGGTGGCGGCGGCCTCGGCGGTCACCTCCTCCTCCTCCTTCATCCTCTGGTGCATCTCTCCCATGTCCTCGAAGCTGGAGCCCGACGTGTCGTCCATGTTCTCCATGTCGATGACGGCCGAGCCGCCGCCCTGAGCGCAGCAGGAGCGCGCGGGGTTAAAGGTCAGTGAAACCGCATTTTTATGACGACAGGTTCTTTATTTTTTCACCTGAAACAAACTCGGAGCGTAGAGCCACGCTGCCGCGGCGCGTTTAAATGTCGGCTCTTATTTTTGTCATTTATGCTTTTTTACAGCTTCTATCATTATTGTGATTTTAGTTTTCATTGTTCCTGTGACCTCGTCGACCTGCTTTAGGTTTATCCGTGTGTTTTCATGCGGCGCGCTCGGTAACGCTGTGAAGCACAAAGGTACGGTGGCCCTGAGGGTCAAAACACTGCAGCCTTTCGGAGGAAAACTTCAGAAAACAAAACAAAAAAGAAAACAAAATATTTCAATATTTCTCAAGTCCACATAACATTTGGGAAATGTGATTTAGTTTTCTGAGATGTTTTGTTGTCTGACATGTTGTAGTGTTTTGACTCTCGGGGCCACCGTAGAGAGGTAAAAAAGTGCATCTTCAGCTGTTTGTTTTGACTCCTTTAACTCTTCCGGTGCCGCTCTGCCGTAAAACCGTCACTTTAACTCTTGAGTGTCTTTAAGTTGTCCTGATTTCTCACGCGCGCGCACACACACACACAAGTGTGATTCAATGAAGTCACGTTAGATGACGCTGGTGTGACGTCATGGCGCACACGTCACTCAGGTGTGCGCGGTGTGTTTACCTGCTCAGCTGGTTATCAGCTGTTCCACATGTTAAAAACCGCACAGATCACGCAGCCTGTTTGTGAGCTGGCGGGTCATGACGCGCTAACTGATGCTAACTGATGCTAACAACACGTCTGACGGGTCTGTTAGCCTGTTAGCATCTGAGCTAACCTGATGGGGAGTTAGCTCCCGGTCGGTATGTTAGCTCCCGGTTAGCACGCTAACTCACCGGTTAGTTTGGCTTTACAGGAGGTTGGTTAGCTCGTTAGTTAGCACGTTAGCGGTGTGATTAGCCTGTTAGCTGTTAGCCTGTTAGCTCACCTGGATGAGGTTATCATCGAAGCTGCCCCACGGTTCCGTGTTCGTGTTTCTGCTCCCGGAGCCCGCAGACATCTTTCCCCGGTCAACGTCACTTCACCGGGCAGTTCACCGTGTTCGTCCCGGGTCGGTGTCGGTGTGAACGGTACCTCGGCTCACCGGCGGGAGTTCTTTTACACAGAAACGACTAAAAACTCGGATGTTTGTGCCTCTAAAGTCAGAACTACAAACACCAGCAGGCTCCGCCTCCACGCAGCTGCACGCAGGAAGCGTGATGACGTCACCGGGGCTGCATACGTGGAGGCTGTGATGTCGCGAGATTCCCGTGTTTGTGTGTGAGCCTTTATTTACATGTTTATTAACCGTTTATTTCTGAAAAACAGACTTTATTGTTATTTTCTATTATCTGTGTTTAATTCTGTTCATCTCTCTAATTCTAAAACTGTCTTATTACTCATATTTGATAAAGTATTTTTATATTGTCATTTTATATTTTGATTGTAATTGTTATGATGTTTTACCCATTTATGAAATTCCCAGTTTATCAGCTGAGAAATTATTGTATTTTATTAAAAGTACTGATTTTAAAAAATCCTGACAACTACTGAAAATGTAAAACACAAAAACTATAAATAAGCACAAAAAATATTTGGACATTTCAGTTTTATTCTGTTGATACAGCAGACCCTAAAGGATTGTATTTTTGTTTGTGTGTATTTTCTTATTCAGTGTGTATCTGAATTTATTTTTGACATTATATTATTTAATTATTGTTCATTTGGATTCATATTTGCATTATTTAATGTAGTTATTGTGCATTTGAGTTTTACCTTAGTAGATGGCTTTCTAAGGTTTAAAGCTTTCAACAGCACACTTTAAAAAACGCAATTTGCATATTTGCAGACTTCTTTTTTTTTTAAAGTCATTTGAATTTAAAAATCTTTTTCTGTATTTGAGGCAGTTGCTCCTCGAAATGTCTTGAAATCCTTCAAATATCCTAAAAAAACATCCTAAAATGACAGAAACGTCCTAAAATGACAGAAACATCCTAAAATCCTGCCCCTGGTCTCGTGACATTTCGCTGCATTTTTTTTTTTTTTATTGATAGTGTCCACCACACAATATATACATTATCATATATACAGACACACAAACACCAGTGTATATACAATATATACAATATATACAAATGTACATATATACATAAACATTCAGGGTATCTGCAAAATTAATTAAACATGTTAAAGGATTCGCAAATGTCCAGAGTCTTCATTGCTTTTTTGTCTTTTACACCATGTAGGGAGATCATATAAAACTCTACTTCCTTTATAAATTGTTGTATTTTTGGAGGTTTTTGATTCCATTTGCACTTGTGAATATAATACTTGCCATACAGTATAAGTAAATTCAAGATGTAACTTTTTCGATGTTCACTAGCACTATTTCCATAGAAAAATAAAACATCCTTTTCTCTCAGCTGAATATTGGAGCCAGTCTGTACATTGTAGAACTGCTCGACCTTTGACCAAAATATTCGACAATAGACACATTCAAAAAACAAATGGCAAATAGTTTCTGTCTCATGGTTACAAAACACACAGTTTCTCTCCACAACCCCAAATCTTACAACAACTTGATTTGTTGGGTAAATTAAATGTAATATTTTAAAAGCTACTTCCTTGACTTTATTTGTTACAAAAAATTTCTGATTAAACGTCCATACAGATTTCCATTTAATATTTTCAAATTTTGAGTTCCAACTGGATTCTGAGGGGTTGAGGTTTGGTGGTACAATTTCCTAATATATTTATTGCTACATTTGTCACTTATTAACTGTACTCCACCTAAGGAGAGCTCTGATGAATATCGTGTGTTCTCCTCTCCTCCCCCTTGCAGAAGTGTCAGCAGTCCATATTCTTTAGGAGTGATGGGTATTTTATATTTCGTTAGAAATTCTGTATAGCTGTACAGCTGTCTGTTTCTATTTAATAATTGCATGACAAACAAAATGTTGTTTCCCACCCAACCATCAAAAAATAATGTTTTATTTTTATATTTGATATCTTTGTTGTTCCAGATTAAAGATCTGTGTGGAGAGAAACTGTGCTTGTATATCATTAACCATGACATTAAGGCTTGTTTATGGAAATTAGACAGATTGACAGGAATCTTGCCTACATCATAATTACAATGCAGCAAAAACTCAATACCACCCACCTTCCTGAATAACAGTTCTGGGATAATAAACCATAATTTGTCTTTTTCTTTTATATATTGTTTGAACCAGTTGATCTTAAAGACTATGTTGGCTAACACATTTAAACCTCCTTCAGAGTATGAATTACATAATACATTCTTTTTTAAATAATGTGGTTTATTTTTCCATATGAAGTCAAACATTTTCCTGTCAATCTGTGTAATATGTTCTTGTGGAACATCCATGACCATTGCTGGGTAAATTAGGCGTGAAAGACCTTCACTTTTAGAAAGTAAAACACGTCCATTCAGAGATAAATCTCTTACCAACCAAAAATCAAGTTTCTTTTTCACTTTTTTTACCAGAGGATCAAGGTTCATATTGGCCCGTTCCTTTTGATTTTTACATATTTTTATACCCAGATATGAAACCACGTCTTTAATAGGAATCACATTGATTTCAAGTGGGTCATTTCGCTGCATCAGTTTCCAGCTGCAGTTACAATGACGTCACCAGCAGAGGTCAGTCTCGCTCTCTCTTCCTCTAACGGGATCTCTGTTCTCGCGAGACTTTCCGCCCTCATGTTGTTTTTTTTCCCTGACGTGATCGTGTCATTGGGGTCGCAGCTGGTGGAAACACCGGCTTCAAACGGAGCTCCTTTTTCACTTTAACGTGTCGCCGAATAAACTCGGATTATTGATGACATCTAAACTGAGGGTCCACAGCAAAGGCTCGCGGTGAGTTGAACCGTCTGCGACCCGGAAACGCGGCGCGATTCACGGCGGCAGAGTCGGCTCGTCTGCGCAGCTACTAGCATGAAGGCTAACTGTAGCTAGCAGCTAGCTGTGACAGACGGCGGCGTGTTATCGGCCATGAGACATCCGTGTTATCGGCTATGAGACATCCGTGTTATCGGCTATGAGACATCCGTGTTATCGGCTATGAGACATCCGTGTTATCGGCTATGAGACATCCGTGTTATCGGCTATGAGACATCCGTGTTATCGGCTATGAGACATCCGTGTTATCGGCTATGAGACATCCGTGTTATCGGCCATGAGACATCCGTGTTATCGGCTGTAAAACGGACCGATGGGTTCGGTTAATCGACGGTCGGATGCCAGCTCGGGTCCTGTCGACAGCTCGCAGGTGATCCGCTCAGCTAACTGAGCTACTTTAGCTTAAAACCATCTGTGACCTCCAGCTGCTGTTAAAATGATGCTGTTAATGAAAATACTGATGTTTGCGTGTGTGGCTCATTACAAAAATCACAATCATCCCCTCTCAGTGGTTTAAACGTTTAAATTGATTTTCGCCTGGTACTACGTGTTTAAAAAGCAAAAACAAACCCCTGAAAAAATGTTACAATTTAACACCACCGTTCATCAGTAAGATTTAAAGGGATTTAAAACTAGTTTTTATTGATTATACACATAAATCGTATGCACTCTGTAATTCGGCTCTCTCATAGGTCGCTTATCAATGTCACTTGTACCGAGACGTCTTTTTTCCAGCTGATCCTCGCAGTCTCCTTCCAGCGGAGGCGCCGCGGTGAGCGCAGCGCTCCGACCACAAAAGTAGATATTTAATCGACATGAAGTGCAGCTGGGTGGATCATCTGTAGGCCGAGTTCACCGGGTGACCTTTGATATTCGGAAAAAGTGTGTGGTAGTTGTACCAACTCTGCAATCTGTCCAGAAAAATCGATCAAACATAAAAATGCAATGTTGTCGTATGGAGTTTGGCGAGCATCGACATCTGTCTGTTAATATGAAACCGAGTTATCAGCTGGTCTCTGTCGCATCCTATTAAAGCAAACATTGATGATATGTAAGTTTTTGGTTCCTTGGAAAAGCTCTTAATAACCACATCGCAGTAGTTATAACGAGTATATTGATGTTTCACCAGGCACTACGTCTTAAATAAGTGAAACCCGACTCCCTTTAAAAAAAAATGATATTTTTAGCGTTACAGTTTATCTGTAGCTCTTAACGTGGTATTTCATTATGTTTTAAATTATTATAAACGTTACTAGTATCCGCTCTGTAATTCGGCATACTCATATTTCGCCGAGCAGTGCCACGTGAAACAAGATTTCATCTTTTACACGCGATTCATGTCTCAGTCCTGCAGTCTCCTTCCAGCGGAGCGCCGCGGTGAGCGCCGCCGTGCAGCGCCGCGGTGAGCCGCGGTGCAGCGCCGCGGTGAGCCGCGGTGCAGCGCTCCGCCTGTGAAAGTAGATCAGCTGGTGGATCATCTGTGGGCCGAGTTCAGTGGCCGACCTTTGATATTTGGAGAAAGTGTGCGGTTCCTGTACCAGCTGCGCAAACTGTCAAAAAAATCAGTTCAAGGTAAACATGTGGCGTTGTGTATGGAGTTTCGCGAGTCACGTTTCCTCCGAGTTAATAAAACACCGAGTTATCAGCTGGTATCTGTCACATCCGAGTTAATAAGCAATATATGTAATGTTGGTGTTTATGGGGGAGATAAGAGAGGGGGGCAGGTCACTGGGTTCTCAGTGCGGGGCCTGTTTGGGGCCCTCCCCCGGTGTGCGGGGCCCTCCCCCGGTGTGCGGGGCCCTCCCCCGGTGTGTGAGTGTACGTGCGGGCGGACAGGCGGTGATGGCGGACAGGCCGCAGAGTTTCCTCATTCCTCTGAGAGCTCAGCGCGACAATAACCGGTTTGTTTTCGGTGTGAGCGGCTGAACTTTGAGCTGCAGACGATCCGTTTTCCACCGACATGAGGTACGGCCGCTAACCGACGCTTTCTTCCTTCCATTTGTTTCCGTCTTTTCACGCCGCTGAGCTGCCGGTTCGCCTCCACATGGCTCCGGTGCGGATTTATTCTTCATGTCTCATGCAGATTGTTGTTGAGAAACTCAGACTGGGATTAAAGATTAACCCTTTGAAACCTGGAAAGCACTTCTCTGCATTTTGCTGCTTTTAAAGGCCTTTAGCGAGCAGGTAGCTGAAGCTGTTGTACTCAGAGGACAGCAGTTTGATTTCTTCCAAAAGCATGAAAAAAGGCAATCAGCAACGTGCTAAATAATGTTCCACAATTTACAAAAAAATAATAGATACATAACTTTTTAAAAGCTAGAGGAGACCAGGGAAAAATTATATTAATTATCACGATTCCATATTTAAAGTTACAAAACTCTTATCGTTTTTAATCACTTTTCCACGTCATTTCTGTTGTTGTTTTTTTGTTTTTCCTTTTCTTCTTTTTTGTTTTGTCTGTTTTTATTATTTTCAGGGAATCTTTTGTGCTATTTACTTATTTCTTGCTATTTTTGGGTCACTTCTGTATTTGTTAGTCATTGCCTTCCTCTCAGGTTTTGAAAGAAATGAAAGTAATTTGCTCAGGTTTCAAAGGTTCAACTGAAACAGTCTGTTATCTAACAGGGTGATAAAAAAATGTTGTTAATTATTAGGACACGTTAATGTGAATATGGATATTTACAGGTAAAACTTGCAGTATAACTAAATATACTTAAATATCCACAGTACTGTATTTGGAGATAGATTTGTCTCTTTTTTGTGTGTGAAAAAATCCAAAGCCTGTGTTTTAATGTGTAATTTCTTAATATAAAACAGTTAACATAAATCTATAAAAAAAAAAAATGGTTTGTCAGTTACAAAAAAACAAGCAAATATAAAACACAGCTGCACATACACAGATAGACTCCACACATAAAACTGTCTGTGAATACACAGAACTCATTTAAAACTAAAATAAAAACATTTGAAAATATCTTTCTAACATTAGCAACATTTGAACAGAACCCCCCCACCAAATTTTTTTCCATATTTTGGGTTTGTAGGAATAAAGATTAAAATAAAATAGAGAAATAAGAAAAGGAAAGGTTTGAACATCTCAGTTCTGCCCT
>NC_142188.1:555000-565000 GCF_026936395.1 Plectropomus leopardus | reverse complement strand
CTGTCCTCGGTGGACTTCCTGCAGGCCTGGGGTCAGCTCAGGGACCTGGAGGCGTGGCTCCTGCAGGAGGCCCCCGTCAGCAGGGAGAGGGCCGACAGCAGCTGCAGCTCCTCCTTCTCCATCGAGAAGATCGACGAATCAGAGCTCGCCGTCTCCCCCGAGGAGGAGGAGGAGGAAGGGGAAGAAGAGGAGGAGCTGAGCGACTGGCTCATCACCCCGCCCACTGTTGCTATGGAGACCATGTCAGATGCCGAGCGGTGGCGGCGGGTGCTGAAGCCGTTCGAGGATGGCTGGTCGTCCAGCGATTGGCTGGCGGGGCCGAGCCGTCCCCCCGCCGACTGCGCCTCCTGCTGTCAGACCTCCACCCGGGCCCTGGAGATCGAGAACCTGGGCCAGCTCAAGTGCCTGAAGACCCCGCCCACTCCCAGCCCCGTCTCCAGCCCCGCATCTCCTGCCCCCCTGACGGCGGCGGCCCTGGAGGCGTGGCTGCAGCAGGTGGCACCGGTGCAGAAGAACTGCAAGGCCAACGAGATCTGCTCCGCCTACTCCGACTGCGTCTGTGAGGAGAACTGCGGGAGGGAGGCGCTGAGCCTGTGGCTGCTCCGACAGGACGGACGGGACAAGAACGGTGTCCCTGTGACCAAGAACACCACGCCCAACGCCAAGAACACCACGCCCACCCTGCTCCTCAGGGAGCAGGAGCAGAAGGTGACGACTGACCTCGATTTAATCTGCTCGACAACATTCAACGACGACACTGAAATACTCTTTACTGAGGGGACTTTATTCTGAAAGTTTCCACCTTAACTTTAACTGAGGGGACTTTAATCTGAAAGTTTCCACCTTAACTTTAACTGAGGGGACTTTATTCTGAAAGTTTCCACCTTAACTTTAACTGAGGGGACTTTATTCTGAAAGTTTCCACCTTAACTTTAACTGAGGGGACTTTATTCTGAAAGTTTCCACCTTAACTTTAACTGAGGGGACTTTATTCTGAAAGTTTCCACCTTAACTTTAACTGAGGGGACTTTATTTTGGCAAAGTCCTCTTGAAGTCAGAGTATTCCAGTGGTATTAGTACTAATACTTGAGTAGAAGATCAGAGTACTCACAGGTCCCACAGCCTCTGCTGTCTGCCTCTTTGTTTGTTTATTAGTTTGCTTTGTTTTGTTTGTTTTTGTGTGTTTGTGTGTTTTGTTTGTTTTTGTTTGTTTTTGTGTGTTTGTGTGTTTTGTTTGTTTTTGTGTGTTTGTTTGTTTGTGTGTTTTGTTTGTTTTTGTTTGTTTTGTTTGTTTGTGTGTTTTGTTTGTTTTTGTGTGTTTGTTTGTTTGTGTGTTTGTTTGTTTTTGGTTTGTTTGTTTGTTTGTTTGTGTGTTTTGTTTGTTTTGTTTGTTTTTGTGTGTTTGTTTGTTTGTGTGTTTTGTTTGTTTGTGTGGTTTGTGTGTTTTGTTTGTTTTTGTTTGTTTTGTTTGTTTTGTGTGTTTGTTTGTTTGTGTGTTTGTTTGTTTTTGTGTGTTTGTTTGTTTGTTTGTGTGTTTGTTTGTTTTTGTGTGTTTGTTTGTTTGTGTGTTTTGTTTGTTTTTGTTTGTTTTGTTTGTTTTGTGTGTTTGTTTGTTTGTTTGTTTGTGTGTTTGTTTGTTTTTGTGTGTTTGTTTGTTTGTTTGTGTGTTTGTTTGTTTGTTTGTTTGTGTGTTTGTTTGTTTGTGTGTTTGTTTTTGTGTGTTTGTTTGTTTGTTTGTGTTTGTTTGTTTTTGGTTTGTTTGTTTGTTTGTTTGTGTGTTTTGTTTGTTTTGTTTGTTTTTGTGTGTTTGTTTGTTTGTGTGTTTTGTTTGTTTGTTTGTGTGGTTTGTGTGTTTTGTTTGTTTTTGTTTGTTTTGTTTGTTTTGTGTGTTTGTTTGTTTGTGTGTTTGTTTGTTTTTGTGTGTTTGTTTGTTTGTGTGTTTGTTTGTTTTTGTGTGTTTGTTTGTTTGTGTGTTTTGTTTGTTTTTGTTTGTTTTGTTTGTTTTGTGTGTTTGTTTGTTTGTTTGTTTGTGTGTTTGTTTGTTTTTGTGTGTTTGTTTGTTTGTTTGTGTGTTTGTTTGTTTGTTTGTGTGTTTGTTTGTTTGTGTGTTTGTTTTTGTGTGTTTGTTTGTTTGTTTGTGTTTGTTTTTGTGTGTTTGTTTGTTTGTGTGTTTTGTTTGTTTTTGTTTGTTTTGTTTGTTTGTTTGTGTGTTTGTTTGTTTTTGTGTGTTTGTTTGTTTGTTTGTGTGTTTGTTTGTTTGTTTGTTTGTGTGTTTGTTTGTTTGTGTGTTTGTTTTTGTTTGTTTGTTTGTTTGTTTGTGTGTTTGTTTGTTTGTTTGTGTGTGTGTTTGTTTGTTTGTGTGTTTGTGGACAGTGACCGTCTCCCCGTGTCTCCTCAGGTTCAGGCCATCCTTCAGGCCTGGCTCCACCCAAACAACACCTCCTCCTGCAGGACTCCTCTGCAGGCACTCACCTCCTCCCTCTCTGGCTGGGTGGCTCCTGAGGAGGAGAAGGCCAGCAGAGAGGAGCACAGCTCCCAGTTCAAGCCTTACTCCTCCTCCTCCTCGTCTCCCTTCCAGTGTCCTCTGGATCCAGATCTCTGGGTGCTCCCAGGAGGTCAGCCCCGCCCAGCAGAGGAGGAGGACAAATGGCTGCTGAGGAAGAGGAGTCAGGCTCAGGTAATAGGACCACTGAGACCAGCACAGAGCAGCACACACCCGTACAGACCAGTACACACCAGTACAGACCGGGACAGACCGGAACAGACCAGCACAGAGCACTGAGTCCAGTATAGACCAGTACAGAGCACTGAGTCCAGTATGTGTCTCCTGCAGGAGCGTCTGGCGCTGCCGTCCGTCTGTGACCTGTTCTCCTGTATGAAGATGGGCGGAGACAAAGACAAGTGGCTGCACAAAGCACCTGAACAGGTGAGTCTCACTCTGTGGCGTAATGCTCCTTTAACACAGGTCATGTGATGTCATGTGATAACTGAGTCTGCTCTTCCTCAGATGTGACGATGACGATGGTGGCGAATGCTTCCTCTTCTTCTTCTTCTCTCCTCGGGGAGTCACTTTATTCTCGCTGATCAGCGCACACGACCACAACAATCTAACCATCGCCGCCTTCTCTCCTGTGACATCACCGCGCTGAGCTGCTGCCCGCCGCTCTCCTCCAATCAGGATCAGGAGCCGGCCGCGGAGAGGCTCCTCAGCTCAGCTTCCTTTTAACAGAAAATTAATCGATTGAAATGTTTTAGGTTCAGCTTCTGTTTGATTTTAACGACAGCGTATGGGCGGAGCGGCCGCCATGTTTCTGATAAGTGATCGATTATTTCATAATCATGGAAACGTCTCGGATGTTTTTCTTTGATTATTTTTGTCTTTAAATTGTTGCCGACATTGACGATTTATCCACAGTGAAAACAATACATGTCCCAGAATGCATTTCATCAGCTGATCCTGACAGGAGGTGAGGGGGCGGGGCTAAACACATGGTGGGCGGGGTTAAAGCTAGATACAAAGTAGCTTATATTTTAACGGAACTTATTTTATCAAAGCTGTTTTTATGATTTCACTTCCTGAAACAGAATCTCTGTTTGGGCAGCATGTTCCTTTTTTTCTTCTTCTCTTGTTTTCCTGTGAAACTGCTGAACTCCAGAGATCTACTTCCTGTCCAGACTGCAGGCCGCCCACACCTCGCTGCTGCTGCAGTCTGCACGCGCTCAGTAGAGGACTGTCTCAGATTGATTATTAATATTATTATAAAAATTTTTAAATGTGAAGAGTGTGTGAGGAAACATGCAGCTGTTGGATCCTTCAAATTAAAAGCTCCTGGACTCGTTTTAAACTCTCCTTTTTGCCCTGAGCGTTGACTTTCAGGCATCTCTGTCGCTGACCGACCATCTCTCATCTGATTGGTGGAGCTCATTAGGTGTGAAACACCTCCTGCAAGACTCAGCTCAGGGCAGAAAGCAGTCAGAGAACTTCATTTCCCAGAATGCCTGTGGTGGGAGCAGCCTGCAGTCTGTCAGCAGGCAGGTCACATGACTCTGCAGTCAGCAGTGATTGGTGCTTTTTACCTAGGGGGTGGGGCTTCTGGCATATAAAGCTGTGATGTCATCAGTTCTCTTCCTGCTGTGATTCTCTACAGTAATAAAACATGCTGACATCATCACTGCGTCTGTGACATCATCACTGCGTCTGTGACATCATTGCTGCGTCTGTGACATCATCACTGCGTCTGTGACATCATCACTGCGTCTGTGACATCATCACTGCGTCTGTGACATCATTGCTACGTCTGTGACATCATTGCTGCGTCTGTGACATCATTGATTTCTGCTGAAAGTTCAACTTGAACTTTCCTGTTTACCTTTAAATTTAGGGAACTTTAGTCTGAAAAGTTGCAGCTGAACTTTAACAGAGGGATTTTATTCTGAAAGTCCCCAGTTTAACTTCAACCTGTTTTTATTCTGAAGTTTCCTGTTTTACTTTGAAAGGATTTTATTCAGATAATTTTTCAGTTTAGCTTAAACTGACAGGAATTTACTTTTATTTATTTTTTTGTGAAACTTCACCTGTGAAAAAAAATCCCCTAAACGTTTCCAGTTCTTCTAAAAAAAACTCCAGTTTAACCAGCAGCAGAGACGGAGGAAGTACATTTACTGCAGTAGAGTTGTGAAGAACTTCCCCTGCAGTAAACGTACTGCATTACTTCCCAGTTTCCTGTTTGAGTGTTTTCACTAAGTTTGAGCTCAAAGTCAAACTTTAGACCGTCTGATTGTCGCTCTGTTTCTGTTTTAGTAATTTAATAATCGTGTTTTTAAAACTGACTTGACTGAAGGAGAAACTACCAAAATAAGAGCGGGACGATCTTCACAAACACAAACAGTAAACGTCAGTTCAGCTGATGTTCAGTGGAACCAAACAGGAAGTTCACCAGAGGGAAATAAACCAGTTTAACTTGACCTGACGGGAATTTACTGTGAAAGTCTCAAAAAAAAAAAAACCTCAGTAAATAAATGATTAAAAAAAACTATGAAGAACACATCGGTCCTCTGTTTAATATTCATCTGAGCTCATTTTTCACATTTATTCAAACCTGAGACATTAAAAATAAAAAGTCATCAGTCAGCATTTAAAATGACTGTACACACACACACACACACACAAATACACACACACTGATAACACACTGATAAACTTCCTGTTTACCGTGGTCACACCCAGCAGCAGGAGGACACTGATAGACAGAGCTGTGACATCACTGTGACATCACTGAGCACACTGTGTCCCTGTTTAAAACCCCTCAAAGTAACTCACATGTACTGAGAGTACTTTTACTGCACTGTACTGTTGGTGACTTAAACTGCTACCACTGATACTAATAATATTACTGCAGTCTGCTGATGTGACAGCTGCAGGTACTGAAACTCTAATCTAATCTAATCAGTGTGTTTTCTTTAGTTCTCCTACATGTCGGCCGTCGCAGTCGGTTACTGAAGTTCTCCTGCATGTTGGCAACTGTAGTTCTCCTATGAGTCAGCCACCAGTTCTCCTACATGTCTGACGGCTGTAGTTCTCCTACATGTCCGACGGCTGTAGTTCTCCTACATGTCCGACGGCTGTAGTTCTCCTACATGTCTGACGGCTGTAGTTCTCCTACATGTCTGACGGCTGTAGTTCTCCTACATGTTAGGCGGCTGTAGTTCTCCTACATGTCTGACGGCTGTAGTTCTCCTACATGTCTGACGGCTGTAGTTCTCCTACATGTCAGGCGGCTGTAGTTCTCCTACATGTTAGGCGGCTGTAGTTCTCCTACATGTCCGACGGCTGTAGTTCTCCTACATGTCTGACGGCTGTAGTTCTCCTACATGTCTGACGGCTGTAGTTCTCCTACATGTCTGACGGCTGTAGTTCTCCTACATGTCAGGTGGCTGTAGTTCTCCTACATGTCCGACGGCTGTAGTTCTCCTACATGTCTGACGGCTGTAGTTCTCCTACATGTCAGGCGGCTGTAGTTCTCCTACATGTTAGGTGGCTGTAGTTCTCCTACATGTCTGCCGGCTGTAGTTCTCCTACATGTCTGCCGGCTGTAGTTCTCCTACATGTCAGGTGGCTGTAGTTCTCCTACATGTCCGGCGGCTGTAGTTCTCCTACATGTCCGGCGGCTGTAGTTCATTCACACCTCTGGGGCCGTTGTGTTGTGAGTAATCAGAGAGATTCCAGGTTAAACTGAATTTGTTTTTTTATAGAATCGGTGGATCAACATGTTTCCAGTCTGTGACCTTTGACCTCTGACCTGCAGACACTCAGGTGAGTCCAATCAGCTGTTTGTGCACTTCAAGGTGTTCGGGAAAACATGGCGCTGAGGATCAGAGGCTTTTATTTGGGGCTTTCTCTTGTTTCTGTTCTGTTTTTTATTTCCATTCTCGTGTCTTCAGCAGCTGTTAGAATCAAACTGTCGTGAGCAGACTTGTTTTTTTCAGTTTGTGATTTCCTGTTTTTTTAATTTTGTCGAGTCAGTTCCAGTTTTGAATCTTCTGGGAGAATCGGGGATTTTTCGGAGGTTCGTACGCTCGGTGAAGTCTCACCTGATGAGCGGGGACTTTACTCTCTCGTAAAGGAGAATTTCATATTTAATTCTCTCAGTTCCTCACATGACTTCAGTACATGTTTACTTTAACCCTTTGAAAACCGGGAAAAATGACTTGATTTCCTTCAAAAACATGGGCAGAAGGTGATGAGCAACTAAAGAGGAAATGACCCAGAAATTAGCAAGAAAATAGTAAAATAAAATTCATCTGAAAAAAACCCAAACAAACACAACAATGGGAGTAAGAAAAATAAATAAAAAAGTAAATGGCACAAAAGAAAATTAAATAAAATAAACAAATAAAAAAACAACAACATGAAAGTGAAATTATAAAATGCATAAAAAATCGAACTAAAGTAATCATACTGAAATAATTTCAAATATAAATTTATGATAATTATAAAGATATATTTTTTCTGGACATTTAATCCATAGCCTTTTAAAAAATAATTCTCTAAATCTACAAATGTCTCAAAAGGGTTAAATACTGGTGAAAAGCTTCTGAATGCAGCACAAGCAAAGTGACGTCGCTCCAGGTCTTAAAGGGTTAACTGACTGTTTTTGACATATTTTTACGTCTCGGTTAAATATTAACTTCCGGTTTACATTTAGTTCATTATTATATTATTATCTCTTATTTTAACTTTGCACTATTTATTTTAGTTTGTTCAGATTCTCGGTTTTAGTCGATTTTTAAAAATATAAATATTAATCTGTTGTGCAGGCGATAAAAAGACTGAAGATTAAAACACGGTTCATGTTTTCGTAGGATAGACTAACACTGCACAGTTTCATTCAGACTTCACCTCCCATGATGCATTGCAGACTCTGTGCTGTGGGGAGAAGGCAGAAAGCGCCGCCTGCTGGAGACTCACTGCACTTAAAAAACATTTAAATCAATCAAACAAAGAACAAATTATTATTATAGATAGAGCTGCCACTGTGACAACAAAAAATAATAAATAATAAGTAAATACATTTTTAAAAAGTTATTATAATTATTATTACTTGAACGCTCATGTCAATAAACCAATGGCTATTAAGTGTGACACGAAGACACGCCCCTTCATTTACATACGGTTACTAAAACCAAGAAATAAATAAAAAGGGAAATTATTAAAATGATAAATAAACGTAACACGACTAGAATGACTTAATTAATATGCAATAATAAATATGAAAATAAATAATACAGAAATAAACATTTTACATAAACAAAACTATTTTATTTATTTATTTTTCTATTTCTGCACATATTTATTCTCAAAATAAACCTGCAAATTTTCATAATTGAGACTTTTATTTTTTATTATGTAATTTTTTTGGGGGGGGGCGGGGGGCATTTATTTTTTTATTATGGCAGGTTAGGTCCTCCATAATGATGATGCTGTCAATGTAAATGAGCAATAAAAAACCTTATTGTGTTGTTTTCCTGAAGGATGTAGAGAAATATATGACTATTTTCTGATTGGATGAAAAAAAAACGTCAAGATATCAGTATGTTTTATAATATTTGTGTCCAGAGTGATGGAGGTCTGACTCTTTTATTATTTCTCATCTGTTTTCTGAATCTTTACTATTTTCTTTTTTGTAAATTATAGAAAATTAACGACTAATAATGCTGTTTATGCTTCATATTTGTGCATTGTATTCTGCAGTTGGAAAGCTCAAACAAAAAAACTACCAAAAACAAAAAAACACAACCCCCCCAAAACAAAACCAAAATCCATAACAAAACAAATAAAAACGAAAACAAACAAACAAACAAACAAACAAACAAACAAACAAACAAACAAACAAACAAACAAACAGTGATGCTGTAGTCCAGACAGAAGTTCATGTTCAGATCGGCCATTTTTCCGCCGGCTTCATACAGGACAGTGAATGGCGGGAACCTCCGGCAGCGGTGAGACTCAATTATTAAAAAAATTAATTCTTCAAAATATAATCGATACATATTGTTTTATTGTCATGCCGAATTTACCGTAAGCGTATAAGAAATGTAAATATTAGCTGAAAGAATCATTAGTTTTGTGTAAAAAGGATAAAAAAGGCCAAATAATCTAAAATTGATCAATTTTTCAAAGGAGTTCTTCACTCTCTGAGAAAACGTGGCTTCTTATTGTTAGTGAGGTGGTTAAACTCAGTCAGAGATCCGTTAAAACCGTGAAGTTTATCCGGTTTATTCGGTCTCCGTTAAAACGATTAAACGGGATGTCCTCGAGCGTCACGACACCTCGCGACACTTGGCGGCAGAGTTTGCGGGTTTTCAGTCCATCAGCCAATCAGAGTCGATGCACCGAGCAGGCTGCGCAGCGCGTCAACCAATCACAGGCCGCGGAGCATCCGGACGGTCTGCCGCGTGCCGCTTCTGAGCCGCAGCGGCACATTCACTCTGCAGGAGGACCCGCCGCTCCGCCGCGCTGCCGCGCCGTCGCTCGGCAGCAGGTCGCAGCAGCGGACAGGCGGCCGCGGCTCTCCGGTGCTCCGGTGGATGTGACAGAGCAGCGGCGGCGGAGATCACCGACTCATCCAGCGGCGAACAGGGACAAGCGGCACCGATCCGGGATCAGTGGTAAGTGTCCGCGTTCACAAAGATCTCCGTGAATTTAAAAATACCGAAAACACGGCGCGTTATGACGGAGCAGCGGCGGGGCGGTGTGTGTGTGTGTGTGTGTGTGTGTGTGTGTGTGTGTGTGTGTTAAATACCGGGATAAAGCCGGTAATGTTGCTGCTGAGCGGAGACTCGGTGCCGCTGCTGCGGTGACAGGAAGCGACCAGGAGGCCTGAACATCACCGCGCTGCTCCTCCTGCTTCTCCTCACCATCATCTCCTCCTCCTCCTCCTACTCCTCTCTCCTTCCGTGTCTTCTCCTCCTCCATTTCGTCTCGTCTCCTCCTTCTCCTCCTCACCCGCCCCTCTCCTGCTCCTCCTGTACATGTCATCTTCTTCTCCTCCTCTTCTTCTCCTGCTCCTCTGCATCTTCTCCCTCTTTTCATTGTCTCCTCTTCATCCATCTTCTTCTCCTCCTCCTTCTCCCTTTCCTCCTCTTCATCTCCTCCTCCCCTCCTCTTGGTCTTTATCATCTCCTCATCTTCACCTCCTCCTCCTTCCTCCTTATTGTCTACTTTGGCTCCTCATCTTCTCGTCCCCATCGTTGTCTCCTCTTCATCCATCCTCTCCTCCTCCCCCTTCTTCTTCACCCCCTTCTACTTCTTCTCCTCATCTTCTCCTCTTTATTTCCTCCTCCTCTCTCCTCTTCAACTCCTTCTCTCTCCTCCTCATCGTCTCCTCTTCATCTCCTCCTCCTCTTAATCTCCTCTGTCCTCTTCTTCATATCCTTTCACCTCCTCCTCTTCATCTCCTTCTCCTCTCGCCTCCTCATCCTCTTCATCCCCTCATCTCCT